>NC_137674.1:5309576-5494576 GCF_963989245.1 Nansenia antarctica
TCAAATCCATTCCCATTAACAGAGACAGATTTGACAGATACAGCCTTCAGCCTCTTCAAGCATTCATTTTGTAGATATGTTACGCAGTTCAAGGAAATGTAGCTTTGGGATGCCAGCCAAGACTTGAGATATGTAATTACTTTCTCAAGAGGGACAAGCAAAAGATGGAGGGTTTTTTTTTTCCCGACAAGTTAGACCCACTGTTTAAAGCAGCACCTGCAGCCTAATTTAGCTGAAAGTGCAGGAGTTGGATGATCTGTGTGTGCGGCGCGCATACATGCACATGTACTGCCACATGCAAGTGTAATAACATGGATGAGTGTATGCGGAGCCACAGGTCCAATACCCTCCACCAAAGAGCATTACTTCCAGGCAGACAACACAATTTAGATTCAACCTTGGTAGAAATAGAACAGCACGAGAACTATTCACCTGTGACTATGAATGAACCATATCAATACTAATATAGCCTGGCCTTGCTCGCCACGGAAAGATGTGTCAGGTTGAATCATAGTCTAGTCTTTTCACATCTCTTGTTTTGTTTTCACTTTTTTATCAGTGTCCTTCGATGTGTGCCTTAAAAGCATTTTTTTTTAAATATTCATTTATTTAAAAACTGACTCAAATAAATGAATGCCTGTCTTTTGCCAGACACTCACAGTTCAGACCCCGAGGAGGCTAACGAAGAGGGGGAAGTGAATGACAACGGTCCCACTACAGGTAACCACGGCAACGGTCCCACTACAGGTAACCACGGCCTTCGCCTGGGAGGAAAAGCCCGCTCACGCATATCGCTAAGCCACGCCCCAAAATAGAAACTGTCCAATCATATCACAGCAAAAGTCACTACAGGCAGAAAACTCGGACAAACAACTCGCTAATATCTTATGGTGAAAAGCTTCTAGACAAAATATTCTTGTCATCTTTAAAAAAAAAAGAAATCAGAAATCTGAACTCCCGCCATTTCAAAGGGGGCGTGGCTTAGCGATAGGTCTATTGTACAGGCGTCTGATGAGTAATCAGTGTTATGATCCAGGCCGTCTATGTAAGAGTCAACCAGCGCTGGATAGTAGTGAGGCCTTTGTTTAGCTTTTTCTAAACCGGCAGTGTATGTCTGTGAGTAAGTGGGTGACAGAATTGATGGGTTTTTCACTTTGAATAGCCATACAGTATAACCCAGCGCAGAGCAGATGCAGGTGTGAGCTGCTACCACACAGATGGGTCCCCATCACAGAGAGCATACAGAGAGAGAGAGGGGGAGAGAGATGGGCGGAGAGAGAGAGAGAGACAGAGAGAAAAGGAGAAAGATGGGCGGAGAGAGAGAGAGAGAGAGAGAGAGAGAGAGAGAGAGAGAGACAGGGAGAGAGAGAGAGAGAGAGAGAGAGAGAGACAGAGAGAAAAGGAGAAAGAGACAGAGATAGAGAGAGAGAGACAGACAGAGAGAAAAGGAGAAAGAGACAGAGAGAGAGAGAGAGAGACAGACAGAGAGAAAAGGAGAAAGAGACAGAGATAGATAGAGAGAGAGAGAGAGAGAGAGAGAGAGAGAGACAGAGAGAGAGAGAGACAGAGATAGAGAGAGAGAGAGAGAGAGAGAGACAGAGCGAGAGAGAGAGAGAGACAGAGAGAGAGACAGAGAGAGAGACAGAGAGAGAGAAAGGGAGGGGGGAGAGAGTGGGAGGGAAAGGGGAGGAAGAAAGACAGGGGGAGAGAGATGAAAATGAAAAGATGTTACTCACAAACAGCTGCTCCACTGCAGTAAAATTGCAGTTTACAAACATGTGGTTTGTACGAGTCATCCATCACTAGGTTTTAGGACAGGGTGCTCATACAGGAAGCTGATTGGACACATGATCACACTCTCTCCATAAAGAACATTAATGATCATGATCATGGTGTGAGAACACAGTTACAATGATGGGTTCGCCACCAAGGCCTCTGTACGGCAACACATTTACCTCTATGCCACGGCCATAAGCTGGATATGAATTTGAATTTTCAAAGGTAGATTGAAACCAGGGAAACCACTCAGAAGAAAGGATTATTTCATGAACAGCAGTGTACGATACAAAACACCAGTTCCAAAATGTACTGTAGGACGCATGCTCACCCACGCAGCTTCCATCAGCGTGAATCAATTCCCCTGTAGTGAACAGAAAATATGAAAAATTAAATTGGACATAAAGAAAACCGTAATCCAGAAAATATAGGCTGTAGTAGAGAGTAAGACGAGCATACTTTATACCTCTCATAACCACGCGTGAATCAGGTGGGAACAAGGCGTAAGTCGTGGCAAATGTGCTGCTGTGGCTCAAGAGTTGTCATGCAACGGTGGGCTGTCACAAGAAGCCCCGAGCAGAGCACAGACACACCTGGTCATGCAGTCTGGGTCAGCACACAAAAGGGAGGCTGACATGGAGAGCCATACTCTCTCGCCTCTTGAGGGGATTCATTACCGCTGCAAACATTCACAGGGTACAAACTGTACCCAGAACTGGAACTGAACACGTCCGGTTATGTCACGAATGCAAATATACAATGCTGAAATGTGTCTCAGTGAATAACGCAGTATACGTAGTACAATTCAGAAAAAAGACTTGTACCCGGAAATAGGGATGATTTGAATGCTATCGAATGCTCTCTCTTTTTGTAAGTAGAAGATGAGCAACCTGCAGCAGAGAGAGAACGTAAGGAGGAGGCAGGGAACCCAGAGCACGCTGCAGGTGAGATGTCTCTACCTACCGTGTAACGTGACTTGACAACACTGAAACATCTCCCTATCAACGTGGCCTTCAAGTCTTACTGAGGTTACTGTATACCACGAGAACTCTCTTCTTCTCTCCCTCAACTTAGCCAGGATTCACTTTGTCTTTGATTAAGTGCATTCTCTGGAGGGGCCTCCGCAAAAAAAAACCTCAGCAGTCTGACTCACTCTCTCGACTTCATCGAGGTCGAGAGAGTGCTCCGAACTGATTTTGTTTTCGGAAAAAACGATCTCTCCTTCCTTGATACGGTATGGTCATTTGCTCTGAACTGGAGTGATGTCCCCCCACATACACACACGCTATATAGGCTGGTGGGTTTCCATCATTAGAACGGCTCTACCCCCTCGACCCTCTAGCTTCTTGTTGATGGTGTCTGAGAGAGAGTCTGGCAGCAGTGGATCTCTCTCCAGGGTTTATCAGTAGCTGCTGCTGCGTAGTGCTTGAGTGTCAGACAGGAAACACAGGTGTCAGCCTTGATGGTTGACAGATTACATACCGTAGGGAGTGGGGCCTGGAGCGTGGCCTGGCCCGCTCCTGTCTGAGACTGATAACTCACAGTCTCTCTCTCCGACACAGCCATCCACCGCTATTCACAGGGGAAGTCGAAATGACTCAGCGCTAGCTTCATTATTAAAAATGATAACTGTAATCATACTGGCTGCCGGCCATGCAGTTTCAACCCCGCATATATTGAAAGGAGGGTTGAAATAAGGCCAGTAATGACGGGGGGGAATGTATAATGAATTAACATTTTGAAGAATGAAGAATGTGAATTTGCTTTGTTAATACAGAATGTGTTGCATGTCGATCGTTCAAGCCCTGTTTAAACTAAGAGTATTTTACTCTATTGTTCTCATTGTAACAGAGAGAGAGCAGACACAGACAAGCTCGGAGCTTGAGGAGGACTCAAAGAAAGGTACGTTCAATACCATCCATTTGGCAAACAAACAATATATATATATATATTGAGTGAGTGAGTGTGAGTGTGAGTGTGGGTGTGTGTGTGTGTGTGTGTGTGTGTGTGTGTGTGTGTGTGTGTGTGTGTGTGTGTGTGTGTGTGTGAGAGAGTGTGAGTGTGAGTGTGTGTGAGTGAGTGAGTGAGTGAGTGAGTGTGAGTGAGTGTGAGTGAGTGTGTTTGTCTGTTATATATACTGTACTTGTGTGAGCTTGAATTCTTTCACACACATCCAAATGACAGTGACAGTGATAGGCTGTGTGTCTGTCCTATCCCTGGTTCTGGTTCATAGATCTGGTCTATTTGTGATATACAGTATGAAGCTACATTGTGGTTTATATCTATCTGTCTTATCTGTGTGGTTATACAGTATGTGGGCCAAACAGTCTGCCAGTTACAATACATCTCTAAATCCTAAGAGTTCAGTACATGGAAATGTTATTTTGTTATTTTTTTCTGGAGTAACTTATAGAATATAAGTGTGCCGTGTTCTGATAAGTTTGTAAGAGTGCAATGATGAGTAAGCTTGTGGAACACCCATAAATTAAAATAAGGCTCACTTTAGCCTTAAGCAACAAATAAATAAATCTGAGTTGCAAGCAGAAATAGTTTTTCCTTCATGCAGTGTGGTTCTCCTACAGTAGTCGATATCTAGTGTCTCAGCTCCATAGGTCAGATTTAATGTCTGTCACTGAGTTAATGAGACTGCAACTCATCATTCCTCGCCATCAAATGTTAAGGAACTTTCCCTTAGAATTCCTGACGACACACACACACACACACACACACACACACACACACACACTTACTGACATACACTTGCTGAATTTATTCAAACAATGGTTTATACCTTATAGACAATTCAAATCGATGCACCACTGTCTACAGCACTGTACATCATTATGGGCTAGTTTTGTCCATTATGCAGCCTGTCTGTGCTGGTTTTCTCGAGAAGAATATGGGGTCTTTAGAAGGTCACCTAAATATCGCAAGCAAACAACTTCTCAAACTGTCTAGGTAGGTAGGGTGCTAGAATCCCAAGCACACCATTGAAAGTTGTTTCGGATGATTTCCTCCCCTGTGCCGTCGAACTGCTGGAGGCTGATTGCAGTACGAGAGCAGGTCCTATTGTGTGTGGGACTGACACGGAGGATACTTTACAGGAGTGGACACTACCTGATTATGGCTGGGAGGGAGCAGGCTAGTGGGGGACGGTCTGTAATGGCATACAAAAGACAGGTTGGGGAGAATTCACAAGGCAGACAAAGAGAGATGAGAGGGAGAAATGCAGGCTAACACAGCAGGCGTTCTCAGTAAGGCAGAGGAGGAAGGTACCATTACACCAACAGTTGGTTTGCACCTCCGCTGCTTTGTCTTTCTCTCTCAATTTTCCATTTTAAAGGACTTTATTGGCGCATGGGAAACATACGTTTACATGATGAAAACAAAAAACTAAAAGGATGTAATGTACATAAGGCAAGTTTATTTATATAGCATACATTTCATACAACAGGGGAAATTCAATGTGCTTTACATACATACAATTAAAGATATACTAGAATGAAGAAATTATTACTTATTTACAGTCTTATGGTGGTTTTATCCCGTTAGACAACCTTTAACAAATCTTGCTGCTGTGTTTTCACATTGTTTTACTTCACCCAGCAGATATGGCAGTTGTTTTGTCATTAGTCATGTCTTTAAAGTATTTTTGGGTGTTTGTGATCAGTGGGAAGTATGTGTCTTCTTTGTAAAGCTGGCAGGTGGTTAAAAAGTGCAGCTCTGTAGCCCCGCGGTGGCGTAGCGGTCTAAGCACTAGCCACTAGTGCAAGCTGCCCACCGGGGACTGGGATCGAATCCCGGTCTCGCCAGACCCGGATATGGCCAGGGCACACAGGGAGCGGCATATTGAGGGCCGCTCCCGAGGGCGGTATAGGACTATTTCCGGACAAGGATCCGTCGCGCAACACCGCCCCCTGGGTGCCGGAATAACGGTGTCGGGCTCGAGGAGCCAGTCAGCTAGTCTGCCTGGCGGCCTCCTCTGGGGCTGCCGGCTACGGGGTCGGGCGGCGGATCCTACGCAATAGGCAGGGGATAATTGGATGCTAGGTTGGGTTCAATTGGATACCAAATTGGGTGAAAAAGGGATAAAATCTGAAAAACAAATAAATAAAAATAAATAAAAATAAAAGTGCAGCTCTGTTTCCACCTCATTTTGTGTGCAGTGGGTGCACAGTCTGTCTGTGGCGGCCTTTCTCGATGGCCAGGTTGTGTTCATTGAGTCTGTACATAGTCAAGGATTTCCTTAGTCTTGGATCTGTCACAGTACTCAGGTATTATGCCATTGTGTATTCTCTGTTTAGGGCCAAATAGCATTCCAATTTGCTCTGGTTTTTGGTTGATTCTTGCCTATGTGTCAGGTAATTTTCTTTTTGTTTTCTTATAATTTGGTTGAGTCTAATAGGTGGCTCTGCTTGTGACTGTGAGAGTCCCAGAGCCAGCTGGCTGAGGGGGCATCTCCCTAGAGTCTCTCTGTAGGTAAGGGCTTTGTTGTGGACCGTGTCAGGGTCACTTTCTTTTAGGTGGTTATACAATTTAAATGCTCTTTTTTGAATTTGTATAATTAGTGGGTATCGTCCTAATTCTGCTCTGCGTGCGTTCTTTGGTGTTTGTTTGGATATGGAGAATGGATTAGCAGAACTCTGTATGCAGAGTCTCAATTTGGTGTTTGTCCCATTTTGTAAAATCTTGTTTGGCAAATAGACCCCAGACCTCGCAACCATAGAGGGAAATGGGTTCTTTGCTCTTTATTTTTCTCTATTGGACCAAAGAGATTGGAGTGATTTACCCATATATTTCCATTTTGGATGGGTAGATCCTCATGTATTCGTTTGTTTAGAGTGTTCCATTTTTCCCAGAATGTGTTTGTTTGCATGGATTTCCTCAATAGAATGTAAGCCTAGCTGGTTTTTAGCATGTTGGTCCCTTTTTTTCTTTACTAAACTGTTTGAACGTTTCACCTGTCCTGGCGTTGAGGTCTCCACAGACTACAATGTGACCACGGGCCTGGAAATGGTTAATTGACTCCTCTAGGATGGAGAACATGTCGTCCTTATTGAATATGGGGATTCAATTGGGGGGATGTTTGTAGCACACAGGAGGATATTTTTCTTGGTTTAGGTAAGATCCTAATTTATTTTATGTAAAAAGCTCCTGTTTTGATTAGCATAATGGAGTGAGTTAGTACTGATTTGTACTATATTAGCATACCTCCCGAGTCTCTTCCCTGTTTGATCCCTGTTAGCTTGGTGGATGGTACTACCAGCTCTCTATAGTTGGCGGGACAGATTTCTTATTCCAGTGGTTTTAGGTCTGGACCATGATTGTGTAGAGCTCACTGAGCATCTGGTGTATGCTCAGGTCATAGGGTGGGGCTCTGCCAGGTGTAGGGTTTGGGCTTGCTCTGCTCACAGCCTGCACAAGTGTGGTATGGGGCTGGCGGCGGGGGGGCGGGGGGGGGGGTGGGCCTGGCCTAGGCTGCAGCAGGGTGTCCATTTGGTGCAGTCTAGTGTCTGTTTGGTGCAGCCGTGTGTCCTCTGTGTGTATCAGAGTGTCCTCTGGGTGTAGCAGGTGTCCTCTGAGTGTAGCATGATGTCCTCTAGATGAAGCAGGCTGTCCTCTGGGTGTAGCTGGGTGTTCTCTGGGTGCAGCAGGTCCTCTGGGTGTTCCAGGTGTTGGTCTGTGTGAGGTGCTTGTCTCTCTGAATGAATGAATGAATGAATGAATGAATGAATGAATGAATGAATGAATGAATGAATGAATGGTCTTTATTGTCATTGATATAGTACAGGTACCATACAACGAAATTTGGGAGGGGGGGCTCCCCTGGTGCTAGGAAAAAAAATACTAAAAACAAGAAGGGAAAAAGAGCTGCTTTACATAAATAAAGGCTATATACACTATCCACTATACTATACTATACAAATAAAACAGTGTGCTGTACTCTATGCTATGCTTGAATATCCTAACATTTCCTATCTCTGAACCTTATGTACCCGAGGGTTGTCATATTGCACATAGTATTATTGCACATTAATTTAAAGTGTCGCAGTTTGCAGGTTTGAAATGTTCACAGTTGTGTTTCAGTATTGCACTTGATTACAATCTAGTAGCTGCCATCAAATTGTCTAGATTGTCCAGGGCCTAGAACCTAGGTCTTTGCTGTGTTCAGGGCCTGAATGGCCCTAGGGTAGAAGCTGAGCTTCAGTCTATTTGTCCTTGCGGACATGGTCCTGAACCGCCTGCCCGAGGGCAGCCGAACAAAGTGTTCGTTCCCAGGGTGTGATGGGTCTCTGGAGATCTTGGAGGCCTTCCTGAGGCAGCGTGTGTTGTACAGCTCTTCCAGAGAGGGGAGGGGGGCGCCGATGATCTTCTGGGCCGATCTCACGACTCTCTGTAGCGCTTTCCTCTCTGTTGCTCCTGTGGGATCTGTGCGGTCTGTGGTCTAGTGTGACGTCCTTCAGGGTCCTTGTTATTTCCAGGTGTCTAGCTTCCCCAGTGGGTAAACAATCTTTGAGTAAGTCTCTTTGTAGCAACTCTTGCAAGTGCGTTGCTATGGAAACCATGACAGCTTGATGTCTTGCTAGTTTGTTAGCAACAACTCAGTCAGCTAAATCAGTCTCTCGTTAACATTGCCCAGCTTGATCATGGGTTTTTTCTATTGCATTGACTTTTTGTTTTGTTTTAACTGAACTTAAGGTAAGACTTGTTTAATATATACTGTAGGTCATTTCAGTTGGAAGCTCTTTTCAGTTGCTGTTACTCTCTTCGTTGCCTAGCAACAATTTATCTCTCATATTGTATACAGTGCCTTCGGAAAGTATTCAGACCCCTTCACTGCTATAGACTCAGTTTAAGATGGATTACATTGAAATAATTTGCCATCAATCCACACAATACCCGAGAATGACAAAGTGAAAACATTTTTTTTTCTGTACATTTATTACAATTAAAATACAGAAATGCCTCATGTACATTATACACAGTATTCAGGCTCTTTTCTATGACACACTTAAAATGAGCTAAAATGCAAAAATGTAAAAAGTGAAAGCACTTTAACCTTAACAATGGAAGCAAAACTTCTCATTCCAGACCTCCACATCCTCTCCATAAGTGCAAATCCCTCTAATCCTTCCATGGACTCTACACACAAGCCATCAAGTAGAGTTTCCAGCAAAAAATGTAAAATGAATCTGCAACGACATCTTCCAAAGAGGAGCTCACTGCTAAAGCAAATTAGCAGTGTAGAAAGTAAGTTTAAAGTGATTCAAACACAAGACTAACAAAACACACTCCCTCTAGAAAAGAGGAATCACAGTCACCGAATGGTGTGGGGAATGTTTTCTTGGCACACTTTTGGCCTGTTAATACCAACCAATCATCGCTTGAATGCCACAGACTATTTGAGTATTGTTGCTGACCATGTGCATCCCTTCATGACCACAATGTACCCATCTTCTAATGGCTACTTCCAGCATGATAATGCACCATGTCACAAAGCGAAAGGCATCTCAAACTGGTTTCATGAACAGGAAAATGAGTTCAGTGTTCTTCTGTGGTCCTTCCCAATCACCGGATCTAAATCCAATAGCCTTGGGATGTGGTAGAACGGGAGATTCAAAAATGTAAATTGCACCTGAGAAATCTGCAAGAATTGTGTGATGCAATCATGTCATCATGGACCAGACTTTCAAAGGAATGTTCCCAACATCTTGTGGAATCAATGCCGCAAAGAATTGAGGCTGTTTTGAGAGCAAAGGGAGGCCCTATCCCGTATTAGCATAGTGTTCCTAATAAAGTGTTCAGTGAGTGTATATCCATCTCCTCTAACCTTGTAAGGGAGCCAGTGAAGATAGTCTTTGCTTTGGCAGTGTTATTTTTGCTCATTGGATCCAGTGCGATGCTACAAGCTTCACATTTAACACTAACCTTACCATGTGACATCTCAATTAAAACTATTATGTACTCTAATTGGAATGGTTTTGTGGGTTGAATTCAGTTTCTATTTCCAAAATGGTTTTTTTTCCCCCTTGGTTGGGCATGTGTTAAGTATTGAATGCAGAGCTGCTTTACTGTAGTTGTGCCATAGTCGTTCACAGCTCACCGGGAGTGCCTGACAACCACATGCTTGTCATGTAGCTCCATCAAAGATAGAAAAATACATTAACAATAGAGATGCCTCCTACTCCCTTCTGACAGTCGTCATGCTGTTGATGTCATTCCTCTTGGTTGTTGGTTTTTATCGGAAGTTGATATCGATTGTATCGCTCTCGCATCGGTCTTTGTTGGAACAAACAGCCCTCCATTAAAGCCATCTCTGGAAACTTAGCAGACTTGCTCTCGGCGATGTGAATGCACAAAAAGCCTGTCACAGAAAGTTCAGCCTTTTATATTACAACAACAGAGACAGGATGTGGAGCTTCTGAAGGATCCATTTATTACAAATCAAAGAGCGTGAATTGTCTTTTTATTGTGTCGTTTTGTTTTCTCCTCGAATGATTTCTCCCAGAATGCATTGTCTGGGTAGTTGTCTCTCTGTTGAAGTATGTTCCCTGTTGAAGCATTTCCACAGAGGAATGGCAGAAGAGGTCAGAATATTTCCTTAATTAGCATTTGAGTTGTCATTTCGGAGATGTGTTACAAGCCCTAAGCACATGATCAACAGTTGGTATAAGACGGTGTACCTCTGGAGAGGTGCTTGCCAGAGTCTACAACATTAGGCTGCTGGTGTACTGCTGATAGGTAAATCCAGCAACAGTGGTTAAACCAATCACATCCCTGCTGTGGCATTGTGGGTGAGTGCTATTAGGAGACTTGCCACAGATCTTCAACCATGCAAATTCAGCCTGTGTTATGTTAACAGTTAAAGTAACATTTGGCTTTGGACCCCGTCTTTGCCTGATGATACCATGTCATTGGTTATAAACTAGGCTCCTGTTTCACAGTTGGCACAATACTAGATACACATAACGAGGGAGGGCCAGCTTTTCGGTCCAGGGGTTGTTCAACTTTATTCATAGAATCCATCTTAGAACTGCATCACATATCTCTATCACACACCAAAGTATCAAAGTATCTATTCATATCCATTTCTATGCTAGTAATAGCAAGTCATTTTTAGTGATACTCCATCCTATCACAGCCCTATTCATCGTGACCATTCCCCAGTATGATAGGAAGATTCCTTCATGCTGCACTCTCCACCGTCTGATGAGAAACAGAGAACTTCAAAGATGCTTTGGTCATGTGGTTTGAGTGAGAGAATACACCACCATTGTACACAATGTCCATTATCTGGTCACCTGTGGCCCACATCCCTGCATCAAAGGCAGAGAGGTTCCACTAATAGGCAACAGGGAACATGCTTTCTGTCTGCTGCTTTGAAGATCTTCTTTTGATCAGCTCCCTCATCCCATCTCCTCCCCTCATATTGGCTTGGAAAAATGCAGAAGGAATCACCTGAGAGTGGAGCTGTAATTTGTCAGACAGCAGCGACGTGACGCACCTTGAGTGTTTGATAATCCCGGAAGAAAATAGTTTTCAGGTTCTCTCACACAAAAACAAATTCCTCTCACATGCAGTTAAACTGATGTCTACTAATCATCAGCTGGTTGTACATGTTTGGTCATCTTGTCAGAGAGAAACGCAAGCACTTCAGCTAGTTACGAACAATGCAAGAAAACAGTTTATAAAATTGGGTTCAAAACAGTGTTCTCTCCCCGTCACTATAAACAAACGTGTATTGATATGATGCAATTTCAGTTGTTTTGTTTGTGTTCCTCTCAGCAAGGTGCCTTATGCAATCTATTTCAGTAGACCTGTCTCTGTTGTTCAGGGCTTCGAGG
This sequence comes from Nansenia antarctica, assembly GCF_963989245.1. Lineage (NCBI taxonomy): Eukaryota > Metazoa > Chordata > Actinopteri > Argentiniformes > Microstomatidae > Nansenia > Nansenia antarctica. Next base: position 5,321,198 of record NC_137674.1, read on the forward strand.
CACGTCAGGTGTTATGATGGCCCGTGAATGACTATTTATCTGCTCCTCTCTCTCGTTGCAGAGGACGGAGACTCTAAGGACACTGGGAAATCACAGGACACCATGGATGTTGATGGTAAGACTCAAGTGTCAGTCTCTCAGCTTGACCGATAAGGAGTGGCAATGTACTGTACCCATCCACACAGTGGGCCAGGGCAGACAATCAATACTGCACACTCTCATCATCACCCTGCTCTCGTGACCTTTAGACGATAGACAGCTGCTCTACCAAGGGGGGTTCTCTTTTTCATCTGGATCTAGACCAGCACTTCAATCAAACCTGACCGTTCCAATCCGCAATCTCTTTCGTCGAAGCATCAAATCATGACTACAAGTTAGAAGTATCGAAAAGTGGTTTCTCCTTGAGGTGCACAAGCATTTCATGTCTCGGGCTTTTCATGTCAACATGGCAGCGAGTCCTATAGGCATTTTCCATGTAATGAGGGGTTATCGAGCTCTCGTAGCATTAGGTTTACTGAGCTGCCCTGGCACCTGTTCCTGCCAAGACGCTCTAACAGAGGCATCAGAGAGAGAGGCAGCAGGCAGGCAGCCTCCACGCCGTAGTCCCACTCAAAGCACAGGGAGAGCCCAAAGATTATGTAAAGTAATTCACTAAGTGATGAGAGAGGCCCAGGCCACCGCTGACAGCAGGTTTAGCTGGTATGTAGGTCACACAGGGGGAGGCCTCTTTTACATTTTCCTCTTGCAAGTCTATTTCTGTGTTGTCTCCCTCTCTTCTTCTTCTTCTTCACTTAATCAGCTCGAGTTCTTTCGGCTGTTAAGTCTTTCATCTCTCTTTTCTGTCTTTCACGCTTTTCTCCTGTTCTGTTCTTCTCCAGACCTCTCATACAATTTTGTGGGTGCAGAGAGGGTGAGTGAGTGAGAGAGAGAGAGAGAGAGAGAGAGAGAGAGAGAGAGAGAGAGAGAGAGAGAGAGAGAGAGAGAGAGAGAGAAAGGAGAGAGACAATGGAGTAGGAATAACACCGGTTTAACAAGGCTCTTCTCTCAGCCGTCTGTTTTATCCTAAGTTTGCCGTGTGGTCATTTTTTTTTTACCCGATGCGGTTTCTTGACCCGTGTGTCCTGAACGCTCTCTGCTCCCTCTCCCTCTCGCCCTCTAATCGTCTTCACTCTCGCCGTGTCGCGGCGAACCCCCCAGACCAGATGGTCTCCTGTTCTCTTTTCACCCATTCAGGGTACTTTGTGTTTTCTCATCTTGTCAAGCATGTCCCAGGTCTGTGTAATGAGCTTGGGCCCTTTCAGCCCGTGTGGAGGATCCTGCTCCGGCCCACTGCCAGCCCTGCCAGAGCCGCCTTTGCAAGGTTACACAAATCCACAGAGGAACACAATGCCACTTAGTGTCCGCAATCTCCCCCTCCTTTCTTCGGAGGAATAAAGGCAGAATATTGATGAGGGCTCTTGGCTTTCTCACATGAAGGCGGGCCGGAGAGGCGGTCACAGCGTTTACTGAACAGCCTGGCCCCCCCTGTTCCCCCACCGGGCAGGTCACAGCTCAGTGCTCTTTAATTGGCTTAGATTGTGAGACAGTGTACCATCTCACAGCAATGAAAACACCAGACGCTATCAAGTGTTACCCCACCGAAATGCTTTATCCCCCCCCGTTTTTTTAAGTGTGGCAGCTCATTCAGCTCAGCTATTTCCACAGCAGCACTACAAAGTTGAACATTTACATATGAAAATGGCTTGCTTTTCCAAATTTACCAGCTCATTAGTTCTTTTGGTCAGGCTGCACTACTTGTTAAGGGTCCGCCCGTTCTTGTTTTGAATGAGTGGGGCGATGTCTGTAATTATCTCTGCAATAGGGATACGAGGCTCAAGGCTTTTACTGGATGCACTGTTCAATAAAAGGCTCTTTGATACTTATTTAACATACATGGCCTGGATAGTAATTACCACTTTACAGCCCTGTAAGACCACCCAGCAGTCATTCTCCACCACTCCAAAATGAATTCTGCCCTCACCTGCTGGAGAGGAAGCCCGGGATTTCTGAAGACACTGGCATTGACCCTGACATTGCTCTGGCTCTGTTTTTTTTCCGTCTTATCTTATTTTTCTGATGATGAAGTGCTGTCGAGCAAGCAGTTCCTCTATCTGCCGCCGAAACGCAGCGGGGCCAAAGACATTTTACCAGACACTCCATCAACTCAAGTGGGGGAGGAAATGGTTATTGCCAGTGGTAAAGAGATTTCCTCACGATTTCCTCATTCAACAGCTGCTGTTTTAAACTTCGGATATATTTGGTGTTGGTGAGAGTGGTAGTCGATTGGCAGCAGGAGTGCATGCACTAACGCCAACTCTGCCTTTACCATTGACCGGGGGGGGGGGCCTGAAACTGATCCGTCAAGGTGACTGTGTTTAAATTAAATCAAGTAGACAGAGAGGGCGTGATAGGTTGGGGGTCTGGACCATTGTTTGGGTGTTAGCAACTGGCCACCTGTGTGATCTGGCTGGGATCACTGGCCCAGGTCTTCTTCTGTGGCTGAGACAGAGGCAGGAATGCAGAGGCCATGGTTTGAGATCAAGTGAGCGGAGGGAATTCTCCTGAGGCGCTGACACCGCACGGCATGTCCACAGGACACACTCCCCCCCCCCCCCCCCATTGATTTTTGTTTCCCCTTATCAAAAGAGTGGTGGAATAAAAAGCCAGCATGACATCCAGGTGCTGAGAGATGACTGTGGGACAAAAAGGCTTCGCTTTCTCTGTTTCCAGAACATTAAGCAACCAGGCTTCCCATGGTTGTATGTGGCCCCAAAGGCCTGTTTCCTGTATAAGCTAACAGAAACCTAGACAACCGACAACCACAGATTCAAGGATAACTACTGTAGAAGCTGGTTTTATTATGAATGAATGAATGAATGAATGAATGAATGGTCTTTATTGTCATTGCTATAGTACAGGTACCAAACAACGAAATTTGGGAGGGGTGGCTCCCCTGGTGCTAGGAAAGAAAAAAAACTAAAAAAAGACAAGAAGGGAAAGGAGCTGGTTTACATAAATAAAGGCTATGTACACTATCCACTATACTATACTGTACAGATAAAACGACTAGGGTTGTCATATTGCACATAGTGTTATTGCACATTCATTTAAAGTGTCGCAGTTTGCAGGCTTGAAATATGATCATTAGTGTCACATAGAGTGTTCCTAGCAGGGGGAAAGGGTGCATTATTCCAGAAGGGTGTTATAGTGAAAGCTGCTGTCGTTGATTAGCCTGTGTCTCTGCTGTATCTCTATGCCAGTCATTGTCTGCTAATGGAACTGTTAGACCTGGTTAAACATTATGTGATGCAGTAAATTAATGCTGACCAACTAAAGCCTAACTATCACCTGTCTCTTAAATGAATGGATGGTGGAGAATGTAATTTTCTGCTTGTCTGCATATGAATATGATATATGATAGGCTATATGATATATTATATATTATATATGAATATCATATACGAATATGAATATGATATACTGTAGTGTGTATTATATATTATATATACATTTGATATATGATAAAGGATAAAGTATATATGAATATGATATAGCATATATGAATATGATACAGGATATATGAATATGATATCTGCCAACTTTCCCCTCTCTTCCTGTCTTGCCTTGCCTCTTTCTCCCTCCCTCCCTCCCTCTCACCCTCGCTCCTCTCCCTCTCTCTCTATCTCTCTCTTTCTCTCCCTCTCCCTCTCTCTCCCCCCCCCCCCAGGTTGTTTCCAGTGCTTTCGGAAGGTCTCTAGGGTGACTAAAGAATACCAAGTAGTGAAACTTCACATAGTGAAACTTCATTTATACATAGTAAATGGTGACGGGTGCTGGTGAAAGATGCAACCATCTGCCAACCCCGAAACCCTGAAAAACCTAAAAATAGTTTTTTTTTTCATAACATTCAAATTTACGTTTTGAAGTACCCACTCGATATAACAAACAACAGTTTTACAATCACTAACTACGCTGAATTGTCAGCAAAGTAAGCTTGTTTATCGATCTGCTCAGAGGATGCTTTGGTGTTGAAGGGCATGTTTTGTTTTCAAGAAACCAGTCAAAGTGATAAAGGGGTGGGATTAACTAAAATATCACAACAAGATGGCAGCTACTTCATTTGAAATTAAGATATCTTCCACTACAGTATTAATATGTATACATTTGTCTTAAATTGGTCTAATCTTCATCTAAATTACAATAATGAACAAACACAATGTGTTTTAACTCAACTTTAAATTATGTATTCAAAATGGACAAGAACAATACAATAATTTGTGTGTTATTAGTTAAAACAAATTGTGTTTGTTTATTTTAAACATTCACAGTGTAGGTTGGAAAAAATATGTGAACCCCTAGGCTAATGACTTCTACAAAAGCTAATTGGAGACAGGATTAGCAAACCTGGAGTCCAATCAATGAAATGAGATTGGAGGTGTGGGTTAGAGATACTTTGACTCATAAGAAACACTCAAACATTTTGAGTTTGCTATTCACAAGAAGCATCTGCTGATGTGAGCCATGCCTCTCAGAAGACCTACGATCAATAATTGTTGATTTGCATAAAGCTGGAAAGGGTTACAAAGTAATCTCAAAGAGTTTAGATATTCATCAGTCCACAGTTAGACAAATAGTCTATAAATGGAGACGATTTAGTACTGTGGCCACTCTCAGTGGGTGGCCAGCCAAGATGACTCCAAAGGCACAACGCAGAATGCTCAATGAGGTGAAAAGGGCTTGAAGGAATCATTGGAACTGGCTAACATCTCTGTTCATGAGTCGACCATACGTAAAACATTGAACCGGCATGATGTCCATGGCAGGACACCACGGAGGAAGCTGCTGCTTGCCAAAAAAAACATTGCTGCGCTCCTTAAGTTTGCCAAAGAGCACATTGACACTCCACAGTACTACTGGGAAAATGTTTGGTGGACTGACGAAACTAAGGTTGAATTGTTCGGGAAGAACACGCAGCACTACGTATGGCGTAAAAAGGGCACTGCATACCAACATGAAAACATCATCCCAAAAGTGAAGTACGGTGGAGGGAGCATCATGATTCGGGGCTGCTTTGCTGCCATGAATGAGGGGAAAATGAATTCCCAAGTTTATCAAGGTATCCTACCGGATAACCAATTAATGCAAAACAAATCCAACGGGTTCACATACTATTTACATATGCAGAGGTGATTGCAACCTGAACCCAGCACCTTAGACCGCTCAGCCGTCCTGATATGTGTTTGCTAGTGGAGGTTCTGTAGTGGAATCGTAACCTGACTTCCGTCTAATGGCTGTAGTTCGAATAGGCCTATGTATATATCTTGGTAATATGATTAATAGTGGATAGGTTGGATAGGTTGGCACAGAGGTTGATAGTTATATATAGTTAGTTAGTTAGTTATATATATATATAACTATCAACTTCTGTGCCAACCTATCCACTGTGGTTATGTTGGGAATGACTTCCCTCCTGGCGGTTGAGGATTGATTCTGTGTTCGAGGTAACTGCCAATTCAGTGTGTTGTTTCCCTCTCCTTGTCTCTCCTCCTAAGAGCTCTCTATGGACCGAGCCTCTCCTCCCCTCTCCAGAATCTTGACAGAGGCCTGTTTTTCTCCCTCTCGTCGTGTTGTTTATGTGTTTGTATCCAAAGCACGCTCACCTGTAAATGATAGCCCATCTACTGTTAGCACACAGGAGCGGAATTGGTGCGAGAGACAGCCTAGTCTGGCGCTTCCAGTGAGGGGGGGGGGGAGGTGGTTCAATCAAATTAAATTCCGAGCTTTTGGGTTGTGTTGTGTTTTGATCAGTGATGGTTATTAGGAGGAGAAAGTGGCACTGCAGCTCCTTGGCTCTGATGTTATTACCTGGGAGGAGAGAAGTGAGAGATCGAGGCATATGGAATGAGGCCAGGGCTACCATGAGCTGCTGCTGCTGCTGCTGCTGCTACTACAGAGAGACCCTAAAAGCTGGCTCGTTTCAAAGGCAGACATGGAGGGAGTCGTGCTGCTATACACAACAGCCCATGCTGTAATACAAGGCTGTGTGACCACGAGACAAGGCTGTGTGACCGCGAGACAAGGCTGTGTGACCGCGAGACAAGGCTGTGTGACCGCGAGACAAGGCTGTGTGACCGCGAGACAAGGCTGTGTGACCACGAGACAAGGCTGTGTGACCGTGAGACAAGGCTGTGTGACCGCGAGACAAGGCTGTGTGACCACGAGACAAGGCTGTGTGACCGCGAGACAAGGCTGTGTGACCGCGAGACAAGGCTGTGTGACCGTGAGACAAGGCTGTGTGACCGCGAGACACGGCTGTGTGAGCGCGAGACAAGGCTGTGTGACCGCGAGACAAGGCTGTGTGACCGCGAGACAAGGCTGTGTGACCGCGAGACAAGGCTGTGTGACCGCGAGACAAGTCTGTGTGACCGTGAGACAAGGCTGTGTGACCGCGAGACAAGGCTGTGTGACCGTGAGACAAGGCTGTGTGACCGCGAGACAAGGCTGTGTGACCGCGAGACAAGGCTGTGTGACCGCGAGACAAGGCTGTGTGACCACGAGACAAGGCTGTGTGACCGCGAGACAAGGCTGTGTGACAAGGCTGTGTGACCGCGAGACGAGGCTGTGTGACCGTGAGACAAGGCTGTGTGACCGTGAGACAAGGCTGTGTGACCGTGAGACAAGGCTGTGTGACCGCGAGACAAGGCTGTGTGACCGCGAGACAAGGCTGTGTGACCGCGAGACAAGGCTGTGTGACCGCGAGACAAGGCTGTGTGACCGCGAGACAAGGCTGTGTGACCGTGAGACAAGGCTGTGTGACCGCGAGACAAGGCTGTGTGACCGCGAGACAAGGCTGTGTGACCGCGAGACAAGGCTGTGTGACCGCGAGACAAGGCTGTGTGACCGCGAGACAAGGCTGTGTGACCGTGAGACAAGGCTGTGTGACCGCGAGACAAGGCTGTGTGACCGTGAGACAAGGCTGTCTGAGCGTGAGACAAGGCTGTGTGACCGTGAGACAAGGCTGTGTGACCGCGAGACAAGGCTGTGTGACTGTGAGACAAGGCTGTGTGACCGCGAGACAAGGCTGTGTGACCGCGAGACAAGGCTGTGTGACCGCGAGACAAGGCTGTGTGACCGCGAGACAAGGCTGTGTGACCGCGAGACAAGGCTGTGTGACCGCGAGACAAGGCTGTGTGACCGCGAGACAAGGCTGTGTGACCGCGAGACAAGGCTGTGTGACCGCGAGACAAGGCTGTGTGACCGCGAGACAAGGCTGTGTGACCACGAGACAAGGCTGTGTGACCACGAGACAAGGCTGTGTGAGCGCGAGACAAGGCTGTGTGACCGCGAGACAAGGCTGTGTGACCGCGAGACAAGGCTGTGTGACCGCGAGACAAGGCTGTGTGACCGTGAGACAAGGCTGTGTGACCACGAGACAAGGCTGTGTGACCGTGAGACAAGGCTGTGTGACCACGAGACAAGGCTGTGTGACCGTGAGACAAGGCTGTGTGACTGCGAGACAAGGCTGTGTGACCGCGAGACAAGGCTGTGTGACCGCGAGACAAGGCTGTGTGACTGCGAGACAAGGCTGTGTGAAGCACGAGACAAGGCTGTGTGACCGTGAGACAAGGCTGTGTGACCGCGAGACAAGGCTGTGTGACCGCGAGACAAGGCTGTGTGACCGCGAGACAAGGCTGTGTGACCGCGAGACAAGGCTGTGTGACTGCGAGACAAGGCTGTGTGACTGCGAGACAAGGCTGTGTGACCGCGAGACAAGGCTGTGTGACTGCGAGACAAGGCTGTGTGAAGCACGAGACAAGGCTGTGTGACCGTGAGACAAGGCTGTGTGACCGCGAGACAAGGCTGTGTGACCGCGAGACAAGGCTGTGTGACCGCGAGACAAGGCTGTGTGACTGCGAGACAAGGCTGTGTGACTGCGAGACAAGGCTGTGTGACCGCGAGACAAGGCTGTGTGACCACGAGACAAGGCTGTGTGAGACAAGGCTGTGTGACCGTGAGACAAGGCTGTGTGAGACAAGGCTGTGTGACCGCGAGACAAGGCTGTGTGACCGCCAGACAAGGCTGTGTGAGAGCGAGACAAGGCTGTGTGACCGCGAGACAAGGCTGTGTGAGAGCGAGACAAGGCTGTGTGACCACGAGACAAGGCTGTGTGACCGTGAGACAAGGCTGTGTGACCGCGAGACAAGGCTGTGTGACCGCGAGACAAGGCTGTGTGAGCGTGTGAGACAAGGCTGTGTGACCGCGAGACAAGGCTGTGTGACCGCGAGACAAGGCTGTGTGACCGCGAGACAAGGCTGTGTGACCACGAGACAAGGCTGTGTGACCGCGAGACAAGGCTGTGTGACCGCGAGACAAGGCTGTGTGACCGCGAGACAAGGCTGTGTGACCGCGAGACAAGGCTGTGTGACCGCGAGACAAGGCTGTGTGACCGCGAGACAAGGCTGTGTGACCGCGAGACAAGGCTGTGTGACCGTGAGACAAGGCTGTGTGACCGCGAGACAAGGCTGTGTGACCGTGAGACAAGGCTGTGTGACCGCGAGACAAGGCTGTGTGACCGCGAGACAAGGCTGTGTGACCGCGAGACAAGGCTGTGTGACCGCGAGACAAGGCTGTGTGACCGCGAGACAAGGCTGTGTGAGCGTGAGACAAGGCTGTGTGACCGTGAGACAAGGCTGTGTGACCGTGAGACAAGGCTGTGTGACCGTGAGACAAGGCTGTGTGACCGAGAGACAAGGCTGTGTGAGACAAGGCTGTGTGACCGCGAGACAAGGCTGTGTGACCGCCAGACAAGGCTGTGTGAGAGCGAGACAAGGCTGTGTGACCGCGATACAAGGCTGTGTGAGAGCGAGACAAGGCTGTGTGACCACGAGACAAGGCTGTGTGACCGTGAGACAAGGCTGTGTGACCGCGAGACAAGGCTGTGTGACCGCGAGACAAGGCTGTGTGAGCGTGTGAGACAAGGCTGTGTGACCGCGAGACAAGGCTGTGTGACCGCGAGACAAGGCTGTGTGACCGCGAGACAAGGCTGTGTGACCACGAGACAAGGCTGTGTGACCGCGAGACAAGGCTGTGTGACCGCGAGACAAGGCTGTGTGACCGCGAGACAAGGCTGTGTGACCGCGAGACAAGGCTGTGTGACCGCGAGACAAGGCTGTGTGACCGCGAGACAAGGCTGTGTGACCGCGAGACAAGGCTGTGTGACCGTGAGACAAGGCTGTGTGACCGCGAGACAAGGCTGTGTGACCGTGAGACAAGGCTGTGTGACCGCGAGACAAGGCTGTGTGACCGCGAGACAAGGCTGTGTGACCGCGAGACAAGGCTGTGTGACCGCGAGACAAGGCTGTGTGACCGCGAGACAAGGCTGTGTGACCGTGAGACAAGGCTGTGTGACCGCGAGACAAGGCTGTGTGACCGCGAGACAAGGCTGTGTGACCGTGAGACAAGGCTGTGTGAGCGCGAGACAAGGCTGTGTGACCGCGAGACAAGGCTGTGTGACCGCGAGACAAGGCTGTGTGACCGCGAGACAAGGCTGTGTGACCGCGAGACAAGGCTGTGTGACCGTGAGACAAGGCTGTGTGACCGCGAGACAAGGCTGTGTGAGAGCGAGACAAGGCTGTGTGACCGTGAGACAAGGCTGTGTGACCACGAGACAAGGCTGTGTGACCGTGAGACAAGGCTGTGTGACCACGAGACAAGGCTGTGTGACCGTGAGACAAGGCTGTGTGACCGCGAGACAAGGCTGTGTGACCGCGAGACAAGGCTGTGTGACCGCGAGACAAGGCTGTGTGACCGCGAGACAAGGCTGTGTGACCGTGAGACAAGGCTGTGTGACCACGAGACAAGGCTGTGTGACCGCGAGACAAGGCTGTGTGACCGCGAGACAAGAATGTGTGACTGCGAGACCAGGCTGTGTGACCGCGAGACAAGGCTGTGTGACCGCGAGACAAGGCTGTGTGACCACGAGACAAGGCTGTGTGACCACAAGACAAGGCTGTGTGACCGCGAGACAAGGCTGTGTGACCGCGAGACAAGGCTGTGTGACCGTGAGACAAGGCTGTGTGACCACGAGACAAGGCTGTGTGACCGCGAGACAAGGCTGTGTGACCGCGAGACAAGGCTGTGTGACCGTGAGACAAGGCTGTGTGACCGTGAGACAAGGCTGTGTGACCACGAGACAAGGCTGTGTGACCGCGAGACAAGGCTGTGTGACCACGAGACAAGGCTGTGTGACCGCGAGACAAGGCTGTGTGACCGTGAGACAAGGCCGTGTGACCACGAGACAAGACTGTGTGAGCGTGAGACAAGGCTGTGTGACCGTGAGACAAGGCTGTGTGACCGCGAGACAAGGCTGTGTGACCGCGAGACAAGGCTGTGTGACCGCGAGACAAGGCTGTGTGACCGCGAGACAAGGCTGTGTGACCGCGAGACAAGGCTGTGTGACCGCGAGACAAGGCTGTGTGACCGCGAGACAAGGCTGTGTGACCGTGAGACAAGGCTGTGTGAGCACGAGACAAGGCTGTGTGACCGCGAGACAAGGCTGTGTGACCGCGAGACAAGGCTGTGGTGAAACGGAACCGTTGCCTAGTCCTACTCCTGTCCTTGCTGCTCCACCCTGACAGTGCCGGAGAGAGAAATCCCATTCCCAAAGGCTTTTGCCGCAGATGAAAACAGTTTTATGTTTGTAATGCATTGTAATGCATGTCCTCTCCAACGCCCATTACCCTCAGCCCCACAGTTTGAAATTGCTATAGGAATCAATGTGTGTGATGATTGAACTATCTCAGAATCCAGGGAACCCTCATTTTAATAGCTAATAGCCTCCAATAAGAAGGTATGCATGAGGATGCAGACAAGGATGGCCCTGCATTTCTTTACTAGATACAATGTCTGTCTGAGAAACAGTTTGTTGATATAAATGAACAGTACAAGGGAACCATTTTGAATCACACTTTCTTCCATCGCTGCTAAGGAGTTTTTGTTTGCATCATTGTCAGGCTGCCTGGGGAGGCTAGTTATTTTTATGGCGCGGTTTGTTTGGAGGAGGGGGGCTGGTGAGAGAGGGAGGCAGAGAGTTTTGTTTTGGGAGTGAGCGAGACAGAGAGCTATGTGAGAGGTACGGGGAGGATGGGAGGAGATGGGGGAGGGAGGGAGGGGGTTTTCATGCTGCCTGAGACCGAAGGCAGTCTGTAATTAATTTTGCATGCATCTCTCCCTCTCCTCGCATTTGTTTTGTTCCTTTTTGAAGTAGGACTCTTTAGGAAGGCATTGAATTTCCAGGCATGAGCGACTTTGATGCGCTAAGTACCATCCGTCGCCTGATGTAAATGTAAATGTGAGGCCCAGAGTTTGAAGTTGTGTTTTATTTCCTGGAATGGTGGGGGTTACTTGGAGTTGGTGTTGTTGTTGTTGTCGCTTTATTGACTGTAACTTGGTGACTGACTGGAGAGGTGGGAATGATCAGATGATTTCACACCACTCGATTCATTTACATGGACGACAGAGTTGTTAAAAACACAGACCACTCCAGGCAATGACTCAATTAGCAACTGAAAATAAACATATATCAATATGTTTATGTACTATATGTAATGTATAATATATCAAATGACAAATGAATTGGTATTTTATGCAAAAAGACATAAATTTTGATGATTGTTTTAACTGTTTATGTTTGTGTGTGTGTGTGTGTGTGTTCTCTTGTCAATCTGCAGGGAATGAGAGTTGCACCAGCAGCTGTGAAGGTGAGAATCAATGGTTGTACTGTATTTTATAGCACGGTGTTCACGGTGATCCATGACCCCATCACGGCTCTTTTCGTGTCAAACAAGGCTAACTAGCTAGTAAACAAAGGCTGCCTGTAGTTACCGCAGGATAGTTTGTCTCCTGGTGCTTTATGAATACTTACAGCCAGGAGAGCGTAACAACGAAGGTGGGCTTTGTTTGATTTTCACCATTCCATTTCTCTTTGTTTTCACAGGTTCACATACACATTTCTTTTTATTTGCACAAACTTGCCCCGAATCTTCTTCCACTACTGAAATACTTCAACTCCACCTCCGTGCATGAATCAGCCTTTAGTGTCACCGAGTGCATGCCTCCTATGCCAGCTTATGTTAGTGGAACAGTTGATAGCTGTAGGAGGTGAACCAACTTTCTTTTGGTTAAGAGGTGGTGGGGAATAGAGAGTGGGGTTGGCTGACACCAGTCTGACAGTGACAGGGACTCTAGCCCCTCCGTCTGAACATGGTTCTGCCCAACAGCATCGCACCCCAAAGCTGTGATTGTCATCTACTCTCCTTCTCTCTTGTCTAGTGAAAATGGAAGCTCAGGGCAAGGACTCGCAAGGATCTGATTTAACTCAAACCGACAGCACTCAGTCCAAAGGTAAGGAGGGTGAAGGATCACACTCACACACACACACACACACACACACACACACACACACACACACACACACCATCTCACACAGACCCTCAGTCATCTCCATTTATCTGCAGCTGGATCATGGATTAATGGCCACAGCTGCTGAATTAAAATTCACTTCAGTCTGAGAACCCTCAGCTCTCCAGACTGGGCTAGAATCCTTTGGTATTTAGTTTCACCCTCCCTCTCTCTCTCCCTCTTTTCATCTCTCCAAAGGCACACACCCACTCTTCCCTGTCTCTCTTCATCTCTCTCTCTCTGTAGGGGTAGGCAGCAGTGAGTTTTATCTGTTCTTCGGGACAACTGTGCATTTCTAAATCCTTTCTCCTCATCTCAGACGCTCAGAAATGACCCTGATATTTTGGTATAAACGTGTCAGCGCGCTTTTGGAGATTGAGTGTGATGAATTACCTACAAACCAAACTATCAGTCATTTAATAAATCAAACGTGGAATGCATATTATCTTAACTTGGAACCGTCACAGACCGTAGGGTTAAAAATAACGCTGATAAATCATATTTGATGGGGATACTGCATTGTTGTCATTTTCAGGTCTCCATTGTGACCTGGCGTGTTAACATTCTGCATGTCATTTGAATGTATTTATTGAGGTGGAAATCTTAACTCAAGATCAGTGTGCATAACTCTGACATTCCAGTACATCTTGCATTGATGTGAATGAGAAATGACTCAATGATTCAAGTTACACACACAGAATTTGAGTATGTAAATTATTAAATTCAATTATGCAAATGTCTAGGATGGTAACTAAGTCTCATGTTGGATCGTTTTGAGGCTCAGGAAAGACAAAAAAAATAAAAAACGGTTGTGAACTAGTAGCAAGATTTGAGTAAGGTCTGGATAGTATAATAACAATAACTGAACAATAACTGTAGCTATGTTGTCACTCTGCACCCTTACACCAACCACTTCTATGTTTCATCCAGAACCTGTAGACCAGCAGAGGGAAGGACAATCAACCTCATTGGACAGCCAGTAACCTGTGTGAAGAAGGCCCACCACTGCAGTCAGCCAAGCCTGACCTCTGACCCTGGCGAGGGAAGAAAAAGAGTCAGACACCATTAACAAGCTCATTCCCGAATTTTACTTTCTACTTGATTTATTATGAAATAATTTGAATGTTATGAAATTCATTATCAACCAATTACGTTATGTATGGAAACAAACCCATAATCAAGGACTTGAACATATCAAATGGATGAGATACCTCACTATCTGTCAGATTCATCAGCCATTCTTACTAGCCACAGTGCCAGTTGAGCACCTTTAGGAGATGTGATGACCATCTATTTCGTGTTACCCAGACTCTGCGGGGGGCATTGACTGTAGTTACCATAACACCATGCCGACAGAACAACTCCACCACAGACTGCAGACATTCACACTACAGGTCAGGAAATGCGTAGGGTTTACCATTCCCTTTTAGTAAGAAGCTCACAACAGAAATAGTGTTGTGTCAAATAATGCCTGTCATTATTTCTAACAGCCGAAAACATGACAGCTTCCAGCATTCATATGCCTCTTCAGATTGTAATGTACGAATGGTCTTTGAAGGGAAATGGTTGACATTAAGGAGGTACAAGCACTGTACATCACAGGAGTTTGGGCATGCCTTCTTGTCACATTTATTGTTGCTGTTTTAGCTCCAATGCTTAGTCATGTCAGCTAATACCTTGACACCCACACAGACCAAGATTTGTGTGGCAATGTACTTCAAAATGACTACATCTCCCGGCCCCGCTTTCATCTCTCTAAAGAGCACTTTTGTGTCTGATCTTCAGAGCAGCTGTATCTGCCGCCAAACTCATTAAAAAGGAAACTGTTCATCAACTCCCACACAGACTTCTAGAGGATGTGTGCGTCTCTTAACAGATTGATTTTTATGTTTTGCTGTTTACCAATGCATGCCAGAAAGAATCGCTTTAAACTTCACCAACATTAACCAGGCATTATAGTCCTATATTCTCGTTTTCTTGTATTTCAACAAGATTGTCTGTAATCGTATCAAAATAATCTGCCTTATTTCACATCAAACTTTATGATCACAAATAGACAAAGGTGGTAAAGTGCATATTCTTGGTTGTGTATTGCTTGCTGATGAATTTAAATTGTTAGTACCTAAGGTAATGGCTGATCTGTGGTTACTTTCTGTCTTTTTAGTTTGAGAAATTAAGCAAAAAGAATTTTGAATTTCTTTTTCCGATGATGTTACAAATCATAATTCCTTTCAGTGGTGCCATACTCGGATGAATTACTATGAAAAGATGCCTTCATACTTTGGTGTTTGCTTTGCTAAACGATAACGAGATTAACTAATAAAGTTTAAGGGGGAAAAGAATGCCTCTTGCTGTCCTTTTGTGTCTGTGCCTTCACAGTCGGTTAGTATGCACACCATTCACCAAAGCTGCCAGTTATACATATAATTATGATCTCAGATGATCATTAGCATTTTCTTTGACATGCTGATGTTCAAAATGCACCCCTGTGGCAGTCTCATCAGACTGCTTTGTCTGACTGGACAGAAACACTTAGATAGTCCTGTGATCTTCCGCCTCTGGCCCTGCTGTGGCCCTGCTGTCTCGGCTGTCTGAGATGAAAGGGGTTATCTGCCAGGTCCTGGGCTCCTCCTGACCTCAGAGTCCCGCCCGTCCTAAAGATTACTCCCTGGTAGCTCCGAACCCTATAAGGGGCGCCACAGAGGTCACCTTCAAAGACTAAACTCTCCGGGGCAGAGCTGGCTGGGCTCCGCATCATACAAACATGCTCTAACATACACACCCAACACTTCTCTTTTGATACTTGCAGAGCTGAAACATATGGCCATGGAAATAACAGTGATTAGATTAGATTAGATTCAACCTTTGTCATTGCACAACACAATTATTTGTGTTGCTCTAGGCACAGGGTAGCCATAGTCAGCACCCTTGGAGCAATTAGGGGTTAAGTGCCTTGCTCAAGGGCACAACAGCAGTGGTAGGCACCTTAGATATGATGCCAGCAGCCCTCCAGTCACCAGCTTGCATCCGGCTCCCTCCTGAGGCGGGGAGCGAACCAGCGACGTTCTGATTGCCAGCCCGGCCTCTCTAACCTCTGTGCTACCTGCTGCCACCCCATAATATTTCAGACAACCCCCCTAAGCTCCACCGTCTGTGCCCGACAACGCCCACATCTACACTATGATATAGCCCCCTACTGTATTCTGGTGCGTCATCTCTCAGGGAGCTACAGAGATATTACCTCAGCCACTGCCTTATAATTACTATGGAAAGGTGAACATGCTGTTACATTTTGCAAGGCCCTTTACAGGTGCAATTGCCAATTTGTGTTCTAATCATTTAAGCTGAAAAATGCAACCTCCACTTCTAAAAACCCAGGTAGCTCCAACAGTGGAATTTACTGTGGCACACACTGTAACTCTCTAGCTAGAGTAATTACCGTGCTGATAATGAGTTATTATGGCTCCAGCAGTAACTCATCTGTCGTCCCAGTGCTTCTTCCACCAGTATGGGTATGCCACAGTAGGCACACCTAGCCCTCCTCGCTGACCCCTTCTATGGAACAGGCCAGTGAGCCATTATTACATGATTACACACACACTGGACAATTAAATAGGACTGAGAGACCTCTGAGAGCACAACACGCTATTAAAGTGTGCAGGAGTATTGAAGATTTTGCCCTGGCAAGTGAATGTCGCTACAATAGTTTCCTTTACCTTGTGTGTCCATTTTAAACGTACTGTAACAGGCATGTATTTACGTTACACTGAATACGAACACAGCAAAGCTAAACAAATCACATTCAGGGACAAGCCCTCGGAGTTTAGATTCAACCTCTCACTGCCCAAACCCATAAATTCATCAACTCGGTGGGTGTGAGTTTGGCCCTGTGCTTGGGATAACAAATCAACAGTAAATCCGCTCTAAGAGACAACAAATGGTCGAAAGCATTCATTCCCGTGTCCGTGTTCTACAGTCAGGAGCTGCTTGGAGCATGTCCCTCCTTGACGTTTGACGTGCACCACTGTGGACATGTTGTCTGACATAAATAGGACATAATGAATGGACAAAAGTGCCTGAGGTCTAGTAACACTGGGTAGAACTAGAGAACGTTGATATGGGCCGTGCTCATATACTCTGACCGTACTCCACAGACTGAACGTCCTTTGTGAAATGCCCCCCCCGCCCCATCCTTGAAGTGACTCATCTGTCGTCACTCGTCACAACTTTGCGTGATAGGGCTCCCTATGGGGCATCCTATCAGTAGGAGGGAGGGGACTCTCCAACGCTGTGGTGCCATCAGACACAGTGCGGAGACAGACACGTCTGGGCCAATGCAGACGGTCCCGACGGGCGGGTACACTACGAGAGCTCACCCACCAGCCAGCAACAACACTCATTTACATGTTAGGAGACTGTTAGGAAAATGTTTACTTTCAATTTACCCTATATGATTGAAATCCTCATATGAACATTGTTTAAAAAAAAAGACATGGTTTGAGATGGTGTTATGTCATCCTCTTAGTGCTGGGGGATGGAAGTACAATAGGAAAAACAAATCAAGATATCTTCAGGGCCCCCGGTTATCTGACATCAATAAGGGGTGAGCAATTCAACACAACATGTTTCACATTATGCAGCATGTAGCATGAATTGATAATGCATGTTGCACTTATGGCCACCATTTATTCAGCCACATGTCTATTAGGGCTTGTAGGAAGGAGTGTTTGTGTTACCATGAAGGTTTAAATGATTAATGGCCACATTTAAATGTAGTATGTGCAAGCATAAACCTGGGCAGTGGGATGACTGCCTTATTCCGCAGGCTCAGTTCTCCATCTGTATCTGCCTACCAGGCATAACACTTGTGCTATACTGTGCCTTTGCTCTGCTAACTGCGACACTTTAAATGAATGTGCAATAACACTATGTGCAATATGACAACCCTCGGGTACACAAGGTTCAGAGATAGGAAATGTTAGGATATGTATATGTAACAGAGTTGGGAATATATGTTTAGTTGTGGTGAATGTAGATGAGTTTCGCCGTGCTTTGAGCAGCCCTGGTTGTTGTTGGAGCCCCCCTTTGGAGTTTGGGTGTACTGCAGGTCTGCACGTTCGTTTGTCCTTCTCTTGTTGCCGTACTTGCGGTGGTGCGTCAGAAAATGGCCGCCAGCTTAATGGGTATGTGCGCATGTAAAACGCTCCTCGTGTTTTGTTGTTTGTATGGAGAATCTTGTAATGTAGGGTGAAAATGTTGGTGTAGTACTGTGCTGTTTGTTTTTACATGTATTGTGATGTATTGTGATGATGTGAAACAGAACATTTATTGTATGTTGTTTTGAACGTGCAGATTCACAAGCAGACCAGAGAAGAATTGTGTTCTATATGTCTTCTCTGCAGGTATGTCGCTCCACATGTTGTTTGTAATTGTTATTTGTAATGTTTGAGGGAAGTTTGTGTTCTTTCTGTGAACAAACTGTCCTGATGTGAAATGTACATAGACGGTGGACCGAGAAAATGGCCGCCAGCTTAATGGATTCACAAGCAGACCAGAGAAGAATTGTGTTCTATATGTCTTCTCTGCAGGTCAAATAAACGAATTAAATGAAAGAAGTTTGGCTGTTTGACCATCGTTACACTGGTGCCGTGACACGTCGATCTCAAGATCAGCTGAACGCCGATCTCCGTGGATGCTGCGTGGATGCCAGGTCTTAGTGTGATAGATCAAGTGTGGTCAGAGTATTATAGTAAATGGTCATTCAGTCTGAGGTCTGTGATTATATCAGTTTAAAAAGTGCTTTGATTGTTTTGGTTTTTATGTCCTGCTGTAACTTTATATTTTTTTTTAAACATTATTATTATTATTATTTTTTTCATTCAGTAATATTACACAACGCAAGTCTGTACCACTATGACTCAGAGGCCAGGTTTTAATGATGAGATTTTTGCCAGTCCAGTGTTGCCTATGGGGAGGGGTGCATGGGGGGCATGTCAGAGCAGAGCAGACAGTGCTGTCATAGACATTGACAGTGCTGTCAATAGTAGGGAGGTGGGGTGTTCCCAGTTGTTTACTGACAGTGGTAGAGGCACAGGGTCAGGTCAGGACCCAGGTTGTGCTGCTGTCGGACAGTTTACAGGGGAGGCTCCTCCCACATCCACACCCAGTGTTAATGACACTGTAGCTCTTCATCACCTTTCAGACATGATGGGTCAGCTAGGTGCTCAGATTGGCGAGTCCATTGTAACCAAGTTAATTTCAGCTGGTGTAGTTCACTCAAGTAGTATGAGCAGTGCACACCTCAACTGCACATCGCCTCCAGATCCTGTAACTGATCCTAATGTTGTTAGACAGGAGGTTCCGTGCGTTACTGTGAATGTAACATCAGACAGGGAACCACCAATGTTCCGAGGTGATAGTTCTGATAAGTGTTCAGTCCAGGACTGGATTGACATGTCTAAAGCTTATCTGAGAAAGCAGAAATGTCCAATGCATGAACAGGCTGAGGAGATACTGGCAAGGCTGATGGGTAAGGCAAAGGATGTTGTGAGGGTTGGTTTGCGAAGCGATCAGACACTTGATGTGAAGCAGAACCCTGATCTCATCTATGATATCCTTCTCAAGTACTTCAGTGATGTGTCATCATGCCTCCCGTTGTCAGATTTCTATGCCACTCTACCCAGACCCAATGAGAACCCTGTAGACTACTGGTTGAGGATCAACAAAGCAGCTGATGTAGCTGGTGAGGGCCTTCGCAGACAAGGTAGGAGGATGGAGAACGTGGGTGAAGAGGTAGCACGGATGTTTGTCAGGCATTGCCCGGACTCTGGACTATCCCGTATTCTGGAATGCAAGGCTATTGAGGAGTGGAGCTCACGAGACATACAGTTGAAGATTGATAATTATCAGAGAGAGCTGAGAGCCTCTGGCAGGACCGGTAGTTTTGTGCCATTGAAGAGCCATGCCACCGCCCTCCACACTGTGCAGTCTCATCCAGAGCCTTCGATTCAGTCTGTGTCTGAGCAGTGTTCCACCCAGTACCCCCCTTCTCCTGCCCATAGTCCAGTGTACCACACACAGTGTCCGCCTTCTACCCTCATTCCTTCCCAGGACCATGCTTTAGGCCAGCTTCCGTGCCACTCCTCCGCGACTGCTGTGGCCCAGAACACTCAGCAATCTGAAGACAGGATTCTTGCTCGCATTATGGAGAGGCTGGAGCAGATGATGGGGAAAGTGCAGCAGCGTGACAGTGCTCCTCGTGGCGGAAGATACCAGGGTGGCGCCCGTGAGAAGGCCTGCCGAGTCTGTGATGACAGTAGACACACTACCATCTCACACTGCATGTCAGAGAAGCTGTGCTTTGTCTGTTTAGCCCCAGGTCACACAAAAGTTGAGTGTCCCACCAGGTCGTCCCGAGCACCTCAGCCTCAGGGAAACTAGGTGGCCTGTATTCAGAGGGAGAAAGTATAGGTCGCCAAGTAAACTCCCATTGTGAGGACGAATCTAGTGCTGAGACAGTGTATATAGCTCTCAAAAGCTCAAGTGATAACTCTGAAGATATTGTTTATCAGAATACGCATACAATTAGTGGTAGTGACAGCCTTTTCTACACACCTGTGACAGTTGGTAATACAGTGACTCTAAATGCTATGCTAGACAGTGGGTCTATGGCTTGTACAATGAGTAAGACGGCAGAGGGAAAGCTTAGAGAGGTTGGAGTTGCTACAGAGCATAACCAGTTCAGTTCAAATGTGGTGCTTGTTGGCTGTGGTGGTCGCCGTGTCAAGCCTGAGTCAGCTTTCAATGTGGAAATGGAGGTGTATGGCTGTAGGATTATGGTTCCCACTCTGGTAGTTGAAGGCCAGCATGATGAGTTGATACTAGGCACCAATGTTATTAAATATATCCTCCGGCAGTATAAGCAATGTGATGGCTACTGGAAGGCTGTGTCTACGCCCTGTCCTGCTGGCGATCCAGAATCTGAACAGTTTCTCTCGATGCTCGCTGGTCTGAACCGTTGGCGAGGTGACGTCATACCTGACAAGATAGGCACAGTCAGGTGCAACTCAGCCGTGTGTCTTGAGCCTGGTCGGGAGTACCTGATGTGGGGCAAGCTACCCAAGTCCACTATTGTGTCTCCTGGTAGCGCTGTGATGACAGAGCCCACATCGTGTCGCTCAGCTCCAAGAGGGGTTCTGGTGGCCAGAGTTGTTACTCCTTTGTGGGGAGACGGATGGGTTCCATTGAAGCTGATCAACTCGTCCGACAGGCCCGTCTTGGTAAGACGCAATGCTAAATTGGCCGACGTCTTCTCCTGCATTGCGCTCGAGGACATGGATGAGACCGGACCTGCTGAGGTCCCACTACTCAGTTGCTGTCAAGTAACCCCGTCCAGTGAAAATGCGGCCCGCACTGTTGATGAGGAACTGAAGTACATGGGATTGAGTGGGCTCGACATACACTCCTGTGACGTGTCTGAACAGTGTAGAAGCAAGATGGCTGACCTGGTTGTGCGCTACAAGGACATCTTCTCACGCCATCACCTGGATTGTGGAGAGGCAAAGGGCTTCATACATCGCATTCACCTCTCAGATCACAGGCCATTCCGGCTCCCATTCAGACGAGTGCCCCCCAGTCAGTATCAGAAGTTGC
Organism: Nansenia antarctica; assembly: GCF_963989245.1. Classification (NCBI taxonomy): domain Eukaryota; kingdom Metazoa; phylum Chordata; class Actinopteri; order Argentiniformes; family Microstomatidae; genus Nansenia; species Nansenia antarctica. The sequence continues at coordinate 5,342,348 of NC_137674.1, forward strand.
GCCAAGTACTGAGTGAGATGGAGGAGAAAGATATAATCAGGAAGTCAACCAGTGAATATGCATCTCCGTTGGTTCTTGTATGGAAAAAGAACGGAGATCTCCGTATCTGTACAGACTTTCGCTGGCTGAACAAGAGGACCCTGAAGGATGCTCACCCTCTCCCTCACCAGGCCGACTGCTTAGCTGCACTTGGAGGTAACTCCTTGTTTAGTACTATGGATCTAACCTCAGGGTTTTATAACATGCCACTACACGAGGATGACAGAAAGTACTCTGCCTTTACAACACCTATGGGCTTGTATGAGTATAATCGCCTCCCGCAGGGCCTCTGTAATAGTCCTGGGAGCTTCATGCGTATGATGACTAGCATTTTCGGAGACCAGAACTATCTGAGCTTACTGGTTTATCTGGATGATTTATTGGTGTACGCCCCTGATGAGAGGACAGCTCTGGAACGCTTGGAGATGGTGTTCAGTAGACTGCGTGGTCATAACCTGAAATTGGCCCCCAAGAAGTGTTTTTTTCTCCGGAAATCCGTCAAATTCCTCGGCCACATAATTAATGACAACGGTGTGTTGACTGATCCCAGCAAAGTTGAGAGCATCGCAAAGATGACAAGTGCTGACCTGATGGAAGCGGACGGTGTAACCCCCTCACAGAAACGAATCAGATCTTTCTTGGGGATGATCAATTATTACCAGCACTTTGTGCCTAGCTTCTCCGCTATTGCAAAGCCTCTCTTCTCTCTGTTGACGGGCCAGAAGAGAAAAGGGAAGGTGAAACAGTCCAAACAAAGGTCACAAAGCAGGAAGTTGAAGGTTACTGACTGGACCCCCGAAACGGAGCAGGCTTTCCAGAAGCTGAAAACGGCGCTGGTTGAGACGGCTGTCCTGGCTCACCCTGATTTCAGCCGTCCCTTCATGCTGTCAACGGACGCGTCCCTTGATGGCATCGGTGCTGTCCTGTCGCAGATCCAAGAGGGTGAAGACCGAGCGAGGCCAATCGCATTCGCCAGCAAGTCCCTCTCTCAGTCTCAGAGAAACTATCCAGCCCATCGGTTGGAATTCCTAGCCTTGAAGTGGAGTGTCTGTGACAAGTTTAGCCATTGGTTGAAGGGGCATGATTTCACTGTTTGGACGGACAATAATCCATTGACTCATATCATGACGAAGCCCAAGCTGGACTGCTGCGAGCAACGATGGGTGGCTAAGTTAGCGAGCTATAACTTCGACATCAAGTACGTGCCAGGCCCACAGAATGTTGTCGCTGATGCCTTGAGTCGTGTGCCTTTCGTCAAGCAGAGAGTCAGTCACAGATTACTTGAAGAGCCCTACAAGAATCTCCTCTCCGAAGTCCAGGATGTGTCGAGTGCTTCTGTACAGGACGCCTTCCGGTCGTCCAATGATAGTGGTGACACTCCACGCCAGGCAGAGAGTTACGCTCAAAGTGTCCCATCACCTCTGCATGTCCACGCTCAGTCTATGGAGATGGATGAAGTGTCTGTTGTTCTACAGTCATATGACGATCTGTGGGAGGTCGGAGCAAGAACGCGCGCTGTAGCAGTCTTGCACCATTTGCCTCAGTTAGTCCCAGGTGGTCAGGACTCACTTCCTGCTTACAGTGAGAAGGAACTCCGGGATGAACAGCTCAGAGACAGGACTCTCTCTCGAGTCTTGTACTATGTGGAGAGACATCGGAGACCCTCCAGGAGAGAGAGAGATAAGGAATCAGTCACAGTCATGAGGTACCTGAAGCACTGGGAGAAACTTGTTGTGAGCAATGGGATACTCTACAGAGTCTCGAGGGATCAAGTCGTGAAGTCAAAACGCCGCCAGTATGTGGTTCCTGAGTCTAAGAAAGTTGAAGTTCTGAGAGGTGTTCATGACCATGCTGGCCATCAAGGTCAGTTCAGGAGTCTTGGCTTGGCCAGACAGAGGTTCTTCTGGCTCAACCTCGACAGAGACGTAAGAGACTACGTCCGTAACTGCCAGCGGTGTATTGTCAGTAAGACTGTTGAACCTGCTGCGAGGGCGCCTTTGCAGAGTATCACATCAACCAGGCCACTTCAGCTGGTTTGCATTGATTTCTGGTCAGCGGAGGACTCAAGGAACAAGTCAGTTGATGTGTTAGTTGTTACTGACCATTTTACAAGAATGGCCCAGGCATTCCCCTGCAAAGATCAGTCAGCCAAACAGGTGGCGAGAGTTCTATGGGACAAGTTCTTCTGCGTCTTTGGGTTCCCAGAACGTATCCACAGCGACCAGGGAGCTAGCTTCGAGAGTCAACTAGTGAGTGAGCTGCTCAGAGTCTCCGGTGTCAGAAAGTCGCACACAACCCCGTATCACCCGATGGGTAACGGTAGTGTGGAACGTTTCAATAGAACTCTCGGTAACATGATCCGAGCGCTTGAACCAGAGGCAAAAATCAACTGGCCGAGGCGTTTGCAAACTCTGACGTTCATGTACAATAGCACAGCGCATGAGTCAACTGGCTATGCACCTTTCTATCTGATGTTTGGGCGTACTCCTCGTCTCCCTGTCGATATACTCTTCCGGACAGTCCTGAATGATCCAGCTGTGGTCAGCTACGACAAGTATGTGATGTCTCTCACGAAGGATCTGAGAGAAGCTATGGTCATAGCCCAGGAACATGTCATAAAAGAACAGCACCGTCACACAGAGCTCTACAACAGACGAGTAAAAGGGCCCACCATTGACGTCGGAGACCGTGTGCTGTTGGCGAACAAGAGAGAGAGAGGAAAGAGAAAGGTGGCTGATCGTTGGGAGTCTACTGTATACACTGTGGTGGATAGGAACTCTGAGACTCACACATATAGGATACAAGACACTGTCACTGGACGAGAGAAGGTAGTCCACCGTAATCTATTGTTGTTGGTGAACTTTCTGCCGGTGTATGATACGAGTGTGATCTCTGACCCAGTTTCATCCCTGTCTGCTGTTCATACATCAAATGAGCCAAGTGACATGTCCGTGTCGGAAGTGGAACAGGATTCCTTGCCTGGGGAAGTGAGTAGAGGAACCGCGTTCGAGTCGGAGAGAGTGGATTCCTGTCCTGGGAGTGAGGGAGGGGAGGTTGAAGACATGGAGTATGGGGGAAGAGCTGTTCGGGAGAGGGATGTTCCCTTGACTGTTTCAGAGCCCAAGGATCCCAAGGGAAGAACCCTGGAGTGGGTCACCCAGTTACCATTCCCTGACCACTCACGGACAGAGGCTACTAACACTGTAGTGTCTTCAGTCTCGTTTGCCCCTCAGAGGGTTCCCGAGCAGATGGCTGAGGAGCAAATGGTAGATCAGTCCATTAACTCTGATTCTAGATTTGTGGTTAGCGCTGATGATTGTACTGATGTTTCTGGTAACACAAATCAGACAGATGATGCTAGTGACACACAGCGTACTGACACTTTAGCTTCTGTCACACAGTGTGAACATCCTAGTACAGTCACACAGGTCAAGTCCAAGTTTGGTCGCCTTATCAAACCAGTTGACAGATTGATTTATACTATGTCAGGACAAGACATTATTCAAGACACTAAGTCAAACATTCGAGCTGTTTGCAGGTCAGTGTTCCAGGCTTCCCACAGTTAGATAAGCCGAAGCTCAGTTCAGTGCATGTATACACTGTGCACACTGACATCCTATGACATATAGGTTTGTTCGTTATTCTGATTGTTTCATAAGAGGTTGTGGCCTCTTGAAGGCTAGTAATACACAGTGAAAATAGGGGTCTTGTGGGGTGTAGAACGCATCCTACCGCCAGTAGTTGGTTGGAGAGATAGGTTACCTCTCTTTCCACTTCATCCTTATAGGATACTTTTCAAGTTGGCTGTCCTGTCCTTTGGCGGCCCTATGTAATAGTGTAAAAAGTAAAAAGTAGTATTTAAATGTATAGTTGCTGCTCAAGGTTGGCGAAATTCAGGGGAGGTGGGTGTAACAGAGTTGGGAATATATGTTTAGTTGTGGTGAATGTAGATGAGTTTCGCCGTGCTTTGAGCAGCCCTGGTTGTTGTTGGAGCCCCCCTTTGGAGTTTGGGTGTACTGCAGGTCTGCACGTTCGTTTGTCCTTCTCTTGTTGCCGTACTTGCGGTGGTGCGTCAGAAAATGGCCGCCAGCTTAATGGGTATGTGCGCATGTAAAACGCTCCTCGTGTTTTGTTGTTTGTATGGAGAATCTTGTAATGTAGGGTGAAAATGTTGGTGTAGTACTGTGCTGTTTGTTTTTACATGTATTGTGATGTATTGTGATGATGTGAAACAGAACATTTATTGTATGTTGTTTTGAACGTGCAGATTCACAAGCAGACCAGAGAAGAATTGTGTTCTATATGTCTTCTCTGCAGGTATGTCGCTCCACATGTTGTTTGTAATTGTTATTTGTAATGTTTGAGGGAAGTTTGTGTTCTTTCTGTGAACAAACTGTCCTGATGTGAAATGTACATAGACGGTGGACCGAGAAAATGGCCGCCAGCTTAATGGATTCACAAGCAGACCAGAGAAGAATTGTGTTCTATATGTCTTCTCTGCAGGTCAAATAAACGAATTAAATGAAAGAAGTTTGGCTGTTTGACCATCGTTACATATAGCATAGCATAGAGTACAGCACAGTGTTTTATTTGTATAGTATAGTATAGTGGATAGTGTACATAGCCTTTATTTATGTAAACCAGCTCTTTTCCCTTCTTGTTTTTAGTTTTTTTTCCTAGCACCAGGGGAGCCCCCCCCTCCCAAATTTCGTTGTATGGTACCTGTACTATATCAATGACAATAAAGACCATTCATTCATTCATTCATTACTAGCTTACACTATGTTCTACTAAGCATTAAAACCTTTACTATTCTGGTTTATGACATGGAATAATAATACATTCACAACTTGTGTGTGACTTGTTTACATCCTCCAGATATCTACCTCACGCAAGTAAACCCATAGGTACTGTACAGTACATCTGACATTTGCTGCACGTACAGTGAGTTACTGACATTAGAGTCACCCGACATACAGTAAGAGCAGATCAAACAGGCTTAGGCATTGTGTCACCAAATTACATTACAGGAGAGAATCAAATCAAATGTATAGCGCGTTTTATAACACAATTGTCTCAAAGTGCTTTACAACAAGAACAATGAACTAAATAATGTTTTAAAAAAAAGTGCATCTCAAGGACATGGCCAGTGCCAACACTGCACATTCCTGCATCAGGTGAGGTGGAGCAGCTGTCCAGGCTGACCCAGCCTACCAGAAGGCACCTCAGTAACGACCCAGCGAGCCAGCCCCCGAACAGAGACGGCAAGGATAGAACCGGTCGTAACACTGACTGTAGGAGCCAAAATGATTCTTTTTATGTTTGTATTGTCTCATATACTTTTTGAAGTTTGAGTCAACCCCCTCTAGTGGCCGGAGTGGGATTTAAATAGACAGGTGATTCACCTGGAGGGTGTGGCCGGAGCAGGAAGACACAGGTCTGTGACCTCACTTCCTTTTTAGATAGATATAGATAGACTTTATTTGTCATTGCTACAGTACAGGTACCAAACAACGAAATTTAGGAGGGGAGGCTCCCCTGGTGTTTAGGAAAGGAAAAAGAAACACATTTTAGAAAAAGCATAGATGCATAAAATCACAAGAAGGTAAGGAGCTGGTTTACATCAATAGAGGCTATGTACACAATCCACTGTACTATACTGCCAAACTTTACCAATATGCCAATATGCTATAGAGAATGCTATAGAGAATGCTCCTATTTTGATTGACACTTATCTTTGATTATCTTTGCAATCCTTATTTGTATTTATACTCTGAACATTTAAGTTTTGTATTCATTTATTAGTTGTAATAGATATTGCTTTATTTTTGGAAAACAACTTCTGTGGACTCTTTATTTTTGAGGAGAAGGAGAGTCAGACACTTTTTGCTCCGCCACCATAGTGGCTATCCATAGGAAAACAATTTACCATTACACTGACTACAGAGATGAGTCTTGAGCCTAGACATGAACATGTAATAACATGAATTGACTAACATGAATCAGGATTATTCCAGAGATGGGGTGTTCTGAAGTAAAATGCGCTGCCCCCTGCGTAGTCTTAGATACAGAGATGAGAGAGTCTGATCTATAGTGATGACTCATCTCCCTCATGAACTAACCACATTTTAAGGGTTGTACATCTGAAGGAGTTTGGTGAGATACGAGGGAGTCCATAACCTACAGGCTAATAATAGAATGTTAAAGTCTGCTTGGGCTTTAAATCAAAAAACTGTTTAAAGATACAAGTACTGGAGTAATGTGATCACATGTTTGGGTTCTAGTAAGGATTCTAGCAGTTGTATTTTATACTAGTTGGAGACGTTTCAGCAAGCCGTGTGGGCAGCCAGATAATAGCGCATTACAGCAATAAAGTTACAAATGCGTGGATCAACTTTTCTGCATCACATCAGGGGAGCGTACCTATGTTCCCCGGGTCCTATGTTCCCCGGTTCCCCGCTTCCGAAAAAGGGTCCTATGTTCCCCGCTTCCGAAAAAGGGTCCTATGTTCCCCGGGTCCTATGTTCCCCGCTCCAGAAAAAGGGTCCTATGTTCCCCGCTCCCTCCGTGGAGGGAGTTGGAGGCCCGTCTACTGAGGCTGAAAGAACAATATATTCAGGGCCTCAGACATCTGGCTTCGTACTGGAGGGCTGTCAGCCGTAGCGTCCTTATGGGCTAGATCGAAAGGGGTAGACTTTTGTTCCCTTTTTTTTGTTAGATTTTTGCATTTATGCACCTTTATTTGGATAGCACTTTTCAAACAAATAATCAGGAGGAGGTTATTATGTTGTCCAGTAGGCCTATGTTGTTGTTATTATTATTAATATTGGCCTAATTTAATTATTATTGTTATTGTTATTATTGTTATTATTTAGGTTTACTGTTTGAAGTAAATTGAACCATATGCACAAACATAGTTTAATTAGTTGGTTGCAATAAAAGCCTATATTTTGGATTGATATCTCTACTGTATTTATTTGATTTAGTTTGACAAAAATAAAGAAAAAATATTTAATAATGTGTATATATATACACTGTCACTAGGGATGCTCCGATCTGGATTTTTGGGTCCGATACCGATCACCGATTTTTTTTCCTCAAGATCAACCGATACCGATACCGATACCGATTTTTTTTTAAAAATACATAACTGTAGGCCTACTGACTGGATAGCCTACATATTTTTTGCTTTTTAGACAAAAGTTTTGATCCATTAGGCACCAAGCAAACGCAGACCCATTTTTATGGCATAGTAAAAGTCTGGCCTATCACCCAGTTAGGGCCTGAAGCCCAAGTCAGTCGATATGGCTGTATAAAAGACATCATAAACGTGGCCTTCATGGTTTACATACTGTTACGTCCTCCTATGTTTTCTGTTCAGTTATCTGTCTTCCCCAGAAAAAAAAAAAAAAAAAAAAAAAAAACGGTTTTTGCGATCTGCCATTTTTGCCGATCACCGATCGAGTCATTTGGAGTGAAATCGGCCGATTTAAATCGTTGGCCGATAAATCGGAGCATCCCTAACTGTCACTGGTGTTCTTTTAGGAATATAAGATTTTCAATTCCATCTCGAAAATGATCTATCTAGGGGAGTTACACTCATCAACACAGAGCATTATGACGTCACGTTAACTCGCTGGAGCGGGGAACATAGGACCCTTTTTCGGGAACGGGGAATATAGGACCCTTTTCCTGGAGCGGGGAACATAGGACCCTTTTTCGGAAGCGGGGAACATAGAACCCTTTTTCGGAAGCGGAGCTAAGAAATCGGGGAACATAGGACATAGGACCCGGGGAACATAGGGATGACCCCCACATGTTCCCCGTTTCTTTGGGCCAAGGATGAGCATCTCATTCTTTGAGTTGAGGAGCATCTCATTCTTTGAGTTGAGGAGTACAAAGTTGCCAACCATCCACTTTATGTCTGTAGTATTCCTCTTTGTTTCATTGAGATATAAATGTGAGTGTCATCTGCATAGCAGTGAAAATGTACACTGTGCTTGCGAATTATATTGACTAGGGGTAGCATATACAGAGAGAACAGTAAAGGGCCGGGTATTGAGCCTTGTGGGACACCAACCTTACCTTTAGTGAGGGTGGGTGCTGAGATTGTCTCATCCAATAGAACAAACTAGTATGTATCTGATCTGAACACTAAACCATGCAAACCAACAAGATTCGTTCTAGAAGTACAATATGATCAACAGTGTCAAAATCTGCGCTTAGGAAGTACAACAACAGAAAGGGTGTTATATATGCTATTCTGTTTTAAAAAATAATGAATGAATGAATGAATGGTCTTTATTGTCATTAATACAGTACAGGTACCATACAATGACAATATTTTTGACGTGGGGACGAGATAGACAGAGTTTTTTGTATTCGTCACGTCATCATGCGCGTAGATTTCTATGATCATGCGCACTGCAGCTGTTTGCTGTTCCCTCCAACGTCATATCCTGGCACCAGTAACTACTTTGTTTACAACAGGCAACGGTGGTCGAGGCTACACAAGCGAGGAAAATGGCTCCTTTCCCCGAGGCGGCATGTTGCTTACGAGGGAGAAATGTTGTATTTCGCGGTAACGCGGCGGGGCTATGGGGTTAAAATGATATCGCCGACTACTGGTGTGGAATGCTCAATGACAGCGTTTATATTGCGTTTATGCGTATGCATGTGGATACAGATATTTTTATATATGAAAAAACGTTTATCAAAAAAACGTATTTGTGTGGACAAGGCCTAAGAGGTAAACAGACCTTGCTGTGGTTGCTTGTTTGTACTGGCTCTGTTATCTCAAGGCTTGTCAAAGGGCACGGGTGTCATATTATACTCATTACTTTTGTCTCTGTTTATTCCTACTGAGCGGTGCAACAAGGTCAAGGGTTTTAAGTTATATTCCTCCATAGTGATGTGGTCCGACTTGCTATCCAGGGGATCTGTGTATTGTAAAAAAGAGACTGGGAGAGATTATTTTCATTTTTGAGAAGTGCTAGAATTGATTGAACGGCTAGTAATAGGTCTAGGTTCTGAGCTAAGGTAATGTGTTACTCTGAGCTGGCATGTGATAGAAATGTGGTATGTAGCACAGGGTTGTGAGAGACTTAGCACTAGAACAGCTGTGCCTTTTTTACCTACTAAAAGAGCCACCTCAGGGGTCTTCTTCTTTTCTTTCTTTTTTACTCTTTACAATGCTTATCCTGATGTGATTTTGAAAATGTAAGGATACTGGGTGGTAGAACACACATATCTAGGAAAGGTCATGAAAGGAGGGTCCTGAAATTTGATCAAGTGCAAAGATATAACACTTTTTTTTTTTTTTACTCACAGGGGTCAAATGACCCCTCATGGCTGATTAAGTGTTAGGACTTCATCAATATCAATACGCGATCCAGAGGATGATGATGGGTGTCCAGATACACCAGGTCAGCATCATCATCACTGTGACTCTCAGAGTCACCAGGTCAGACAGGAACTTCAGAAATGTTGAGTACGGCCCAGGGGTCTATACAGAGGATTCAGATTAAGTGACTACGGAGTAAGTGTCATGCTACAGCTAGTCCTGCTGCAAAGACGTTATTACTAGAACCTCAAAAGCCATCTCTGGTTTAGTTGTAAACCCTAGACACTGTATCGTAGATTAACCAGGAGAAGAAGCTTCATTTAACTGAATATATTCATCTGTTTGAAGCCACGTTTCTCTTAGACCTGGTCACCAGTGGCATCATTTGTCTAGGGTGCATAGGTTATGAGAACCAATGAACAGGATTTTACACCGCAGGGGTAAAATGGCTGGACCAATTAACCAGACCGTGTCACAAATGTACTTATTGCAAGTCGCTTTGGATACACTTTTGGATAAAAGCGTCTGCTAAATGACAGAAATAATTATGGGGGCTAGAGTGAATAAAATAACATTGTGTGTGTTGAATCAGAAACACAATACAACAGATTTTCCAATGCAACCATTACTGTAAAACCTTAACTGCAAACTATAGTTATTGGTTCAAGTTTAATACTGTAATCATCAAACATCTCATTACTCTTTATCCCATCATGTCCAGTGATTATGTTTTCCAGCCATTATCTTTGTACTTTCCTGTAAATTTCTAGCAGCACTTAATACATGCTGACATAATCTATATATTATACTTTCTATTTTCCAGATGAAAGTCCCCGTCTGCACCTCTGCTTGTATAAACATGAGCTTCTCTGCTCTCAGTCTCAATCTCTCTCTATCCCTCTCACTTTTCCTCCTTCCCCTCCCTCACCAACCTCCCCTTAACTCCACTCCCACTACAGTGACCCAGAACCACATTGGCTGCTAGACAACACAAACAAATTGGAGAAATTAATTCCAGCTCCAAAGCTTTAAATCCCAGTGCTTGGATAAGCTGTTTTTATCCGAAGTACAGTGTTTGTCCTTCGTGAAAATGCGTCGTCCCTCACAAGAGGCAAAGGCAACACTATAGGTGAACTAATCTGAGATAAACAGTCTAATTAGGATGAAAATTGATGGCATTCATTATGGACGCCTCTCTTCAAAGGCATGGGAAGCTATTGAAATGCGTGAGGGAAATTGACTTTTTAGAATAGGCTCACTTTGAAAAATGTTGAACACATAGAAAAGCCCGACAGTGATTAATAAACAATAAATAATTATTTGTTGTCTAAATAAAATGTGCATTTTTCTTGTTGTTTGATGCTGACAGCCTTTAGTGACAAAAGACAGACCAAAATAAATAATACTGAATTCACGTGTAATGTTTTCGCTTCAGGTTTATTGTGCCGTCGTAGGTCATGATGGGAAGTGCCGGTGGAAAATAACATCACAGTACAGTACGTTGACATTTGAATGGTATTTATATTCAGGGACCATCCTCATAGCTGAATTTTAACAGTAAATATATGGTGCAAAGAAATCAGCTTAAAAGAGTAAAACCACTCAAAGAATGTCAGAGGGTCAAGGTGACCGCTATTCCGTTTGAGAGAGTGTACTTTGAGGACTTTTCCATCTGCATTTATCTTGCTTGGGAGAAAAAAATACACCTCCATAATGATGATAATTCGGACAGTAATGCCAGAGAGGCTGTGGTTTTGTCACTTGGTAGGGGTTTGCCGGCACTCGCTGCATGATGTTCCTAACAGCTCACCCTATATTTATGATAAATCACGACTTCTCTAACATTATTGCTTTTTTTACATTGGTTACACAAAATGAGAGAAATGTAATTCCCAAAACTACAAACGTTGTGAAGCGAACGTGATACACAAATCTACTGAGGCGTAGGAATATCATAATAGGTGATTTAACTGTGACATCGTTGTTATTAAATCATGTCTTTAAACGCCTCTCAGACAAGCACAATGGTTGTTTTCATCAACCAGTTGTTTAAAACCACTTCAGTCACAGGCCTCAACGAAATCCAGCTTCCCACCATAGTGTCATTAACAACACTGGGGAAGGAGTGTTCATAGATGATGTTTTGAAAGCAGTGTGAGAAGTTGGAAGTTGTGGAAGGTCTCTTCTAGAGAGAGAGTGATGAGTAATCATAGAATGCTTCCCTTGACCGACCATTCTTTTCCAAAGACATTACCCTGGTTATTTTCAGGTATTTTTCCACTCTGATTCCTTACAGCATAAAAAAATACTGTTCAAGAACAACCTGATCAGCATATAGCACTCAGTTCTCAAGAGACCTGTCAACAATTTCTGTAGATAAACCAAGAGCTAAATTGGCATCATTACCTCAAAAATAGTGCTCATTACTGTAGAGAGGTCGAAGCTTTTATCATTGTAAACACAACTTCTGTTTAAACTCGCTCTATAGGTGCTCAGTAATGAGCCTGTTTTCATCATGCCCAATTTTCGCAGACCATGACTGCTAGAACTCTAATAATCTAACCCCCTAATAAGACGGGAATAAAGAGTCACTGTGTCCCTCCCCTATTAGCGACTCTCCTCCAGAAATCATTAAAGTTCCCCGATGTTTATTTTCCAACAGGCGCTAAGAGTGAATGTGTAATGAAAGAAAACGGAAGAAAAAAAACAGCAGCTTTAAAATGTTCAGCAATTAAATTAAACATTAATAAACGCATTAGTGTTACTGATGTACACAATTTATTGTGCCAACTTTGTAAACAGCATGAATATGCTAATACATTTTTGGCTCTGTCTCTATAGTACAGCTAAATATGTCACCTGGGCTTCAGTTGGCTGGCTTCCGACAGCAGAGTGGAAACTAACTGGGTGAACGGACTGAGAGGGGCCAAGAACCCACTGAAGCATGTGCACAGATAGTGAGAGTACTTGCATGTGTTTTGAAATCCTGTGCATGCATGCTAGCTAGGTCTCCCAGCTAAATCATCTTTATGGTGTGTAAATGGCCAACACGAACCGACTCTCAGCTGGATCATCGCTGTGGTCATGAGAAAATACCCTCTACAAACAGACATTAAACTCTAAGGAGAGCCATACTGTTCTAATAGTGCACCACATAGACCCTGTTTACACTGTCAACAATGTGAGATGTAGCATCTAATGTTGGCTGTGTTATTGGATAAACAATCTTGTAGAGACTAAACAGGGAAAATGCTTGGACAGCAGACTGTACTGGAAATGGAACTGGTGTCGAGAGCGTCAATGTGTGAGACAGAGATCTCTATGCCTCAGCAGATTGTGTTGATGGGCCGTTAGTTTGACTGCAAATAATTCCGTTCTGTGTTAACATTGATTATTCTCACAAATAATACTACGAATAATATCTCTTGAAAGAGGATCCTGGCTTAGTGAAAAGACAGATAAACTTGACTGCATTTTGGAATCCTCCCTTCTCCATAACACCAACCGGGCCTTGGGATCCTCCAGCACATCCACTTACTGTTGCCTTAGCAACTGATACAAAATTGTGAGCCCCTGCATATTGAGAGTATGGAGTCATTGACAACCAAACGGAGAATCTCAACTCGTAGAGCTGCTCTACCCCACTGCCTGTTACTGCAGATCAGGAAATCATGAGACAAAAGCAGTACACAATGGTTGGTAATACAAAAGTAGCTATTTTACGCGAAGAAACTGGACAAAAAACTGATCTCACTGCCAATGGCTAGTTGATACATTTACAATTCAAGTTCATCCAGCAAGTTGCTCTGAGCTGTGAAGGCCTAGATGTGTTTTAGGTTAATATTCTACAGGTATTCATTGTTTTTACACGCGCGTGTACTATGATCTGGTATGTTAACTGTCCACAGTGCCATGATCTACGGATGACCAGTGGTTTTCTGTTGTCATGTTTGTTATACAGTGACAGTGTGGGTCAGATTAGTTGGGATTCTGCTATGGGCCTGCACTGAGCACCAGAACAGGGAAATGTGAACTGTTGGGTCATTAGGTTGGCACATCTCTTTCAGATTAAACTACCCACCATCCCTCTTCCCTCATTCCATGGCTGCTAATATATTAATGTATCATGAGGAAGAGGCCCACAACCCTGTAGTTAAAGTGTAGATGGCCAGCTGTCATGATAGGACTACGCTGTAATGTGGTTCTCAATGTGTGCTTGTGTGACCCTTAAGTACATACAGTATTTATTAATTCATAAATAAGGGGGAAAGCACTGTTCCTTCCCAACAGGATTAATTATTGTTGTCTCCTGACTCCTGCTGGTTAGGTTAACTCGAATCATGAATTTCCATAACGGAATGGGCATCAAGGTAGGCAAGAAAAAATAACTTCCCCAACACAGGGGGCAATTTCAATTCCTCATTTCTCCATCGACTCGGTTGGCTGTGCTGTATGCATGAGCTGCAATTAGACTGGGCAACTCTGCAAGGTAGTGAACTGAGGACAGGTAGGGAAAGAGGGAGTTTGGGAGGAAAATCCGGTGTCCTTTTAAGAGGATCCAAAATGTGAACAGCAGAACACTAGACAATTTCAATGAATGTTGACATTACAATAGGTGGGGGGTAATAGGAGTGTAGTGCATACAGCATTGATGACGATTCACTATCAACATGCTTAATTACAAAAAAAAAAGATAATTTACTGAATTCATTTAGCATTGTTGTCAAATTAGTGGAGCCTGGAGAGGTGCTGACGATCCAAGGGAGCTGCCAGAAATTATTATAATTACACCCAACAACACTTTTAAGGCTTTCCTGTCACAGAATAACAGCTCTACCGTGAAAAACGCGACTCACAAAACACCTCGCAATGCAACGCAGAGGGGGATATTTTCTCATTCACTGTTAATTGGCTGATTTATTCATTCATTTAGAGTAAGAAAATTGGGGGAAAAGAGGAAAAAAAACTTGAGTAAGAAAGTTAGCTTGGTTGAGACGAGCTGTCTGGATTACAACAGACAGCGACATTAATGGAGAGGTTACAGCGCCTGCAGACAGACCGTGTCTCCGACCCCTCTTGTCTCCCAGCTAAAAGCCTCTTGTCACCGCTGACAACTTCTGCAATTGATTAAGTCACCCTGCAGACATAGACAGAGTGGGTCACAAGGTCACAATTATGATGACTCTTCTATTTATTTTTCTATTACCAGGAGTTTAGGAGAGGAGGTCTATTTCCTCACAGTTTATTTTATAATGATGTATTTTTTCTGGGCTAAAAAGAGACAACAACAGTGTTTTGCATTCAAGAAGCATTTACCAGCAATGTCTATCAATTGACAGGAAAAAAAAGTATTAGCGTGGCAATATTCTTCAAATCCCTCCTTATGAATGAGAATAACTTCAAAATTGTTTAAATAAGGTCAAATCTGAAACACATCTCAGCAAAACTTCGATGTATTTTCTATTAGTGGCGAGAGAAGTAGTAGAAACCCTATCGATGTATTAATTCACGAATCCCTCCTGTCAAGTCTCATCATCAATCCATCTCGCCATCTACCTCGATATATCTTCCATCTTCTACCTCTACACGGCTCAATACCCTCTCTCCTAATATATATGACCAATCCTCTCAGAAGCCAATTCAGAAGCGAACCGCCACATTCCAGACTTCCATCAGGCCCTGATAATGCAGGCTTTGACCATCTGTCAGCCTTGTGACTGTTGGCTATAAACTTCACACTCCGTCTTTTTATTCATCTGTTTCCCGGAGGAGGGAATGCAGGAGGCGAGAGGCTGAGAGTGATAGAAGGAGGAGAAAGAGGAGAGAGAAATCAATTACTGCTTTTTCCAATGGCTAAAACAAGCCATGTCAGAGACCATCTACAAAGGACGACAAAAGGGGGCCCTTCACACCCCCAAATCCCGAGAGAGGAGGGTAGAGATGGTCCTGTCATGGGTCCTGTCAAGCAGCCATCACTGCCACAAACACAAAACAGGCCCCTGTCAGACCTCTAAATAGGATCCAGCCTCCACTGGGCCAATCAAACCCCCTCAAATGATTGATGACCAGAAATGGGGAAATGAGGACAGGATGGAGAGAGGCATCTGAGGCAGAACAGAAGAACAAAGAAAGTCGGGCACATGACCAATCCATTGCACTCAGTACCCCTTGATTTTATATACAGTTGAAGTCAGAAGTTAACATACACCGTAGCCAAATACATTTAAACCCAGTTTTTCCGCAATTCCTGACATTTAATCCTAGCAAACATTCTGTGTCTCAGGTCACTTAGGATCACTCCTTTTATTTTAAGAATGTGAAATGTTAGAATAATAGTAGAAAGAGTTATTTATTTCAGCTCGTAATTCTTTCATCACAGTGGGTCAGAAGTTTACACACTAGTTAATATTTGGTAGCAGTGCCTATAAATTGTTTAACTTGGGTCGAATGTTTTCGGGTAGCCTTTCAACAAGCTTCCCACAAGAAGTTGGTGGAATTTTGGCCCGTTCCTCCTGACAGAACTGGAATAACTGAGTCAGGTTTCTAGGCCTCCTTGCTCGCACACGTTCTTCAGTTCTGCCCACACCTTTTCTTTAGGTTTGAGGTCAGGGCTTTGTGATGCCCACTCCAATACCTTGACTTTGTTGTCCTTAAGTCATTTTGCCACAACTTTGGAAGTATGCTTGGGGTCATTGTCCATTTGGAAGACCCATTTGCGACCAAGCTTTAACTTCCTGGTTGATGTCTTGAGATGTTGCTTCAATATATCCAGATACTTTTCCTTCCTCATGACGCCATCTATTTTGTGAAGTGCACCATTCCCTCCTGCAGCAAAGCAGCCCCACAACATGATGGAGCTGCCACTCCCGTGCTTCACGGTCGGCATGGTGTTCTTCGGCTTGCAAGTCTCCCTCTTTTTTCTTCAAACCTAATGCCGGGCATTTTGGGGCATTTTGGGGGCACATTAGAAATCTTGCTTAGGGCCACAAAAGTCCTAGCCTTGAGTCCAGGATCAGTGGCTTCCCATAACCCATCTCTCTCTCTGTGGCTGCAGTCTGGAAAGGTTGAATTCATCAGCACTATAATAAAACACAGGTGTTTTTCTCCTTCTGAAACCAGGCTCTCCGCCACTGGAACCAGAGGTCTCCTCACCATAAGCAGAACGGCCTAGTTTTAGTGGCTTTGAACCACAACACAACATTGTGTTAAAGTAGTTAGTGAGGAAAAATATAGCCTTTTTTAGGACACATTTACAATTTAAGAAAGACAACTAGTTGTTAAATAAACCAATAGGGATATCATTTCTCAATATACATTTTTC
Organism: Nansenia antarctica; assembly: GCF_963989245.1. Taxonomy (NCBI): domain Eukaryota; kingdom Metazoa; phylum Chordata; class Actinopteri; order Argentiniformes; family Microstomatidae; genus Nansenia; species Nansenia antarctica. The sequence goes on from NC_137674.1 coordinate 5,359,051, forward strand.
AAGTTTGAATTCCTTGGATATGTAACTTTCAGATCAGACACAGTATTTGGTTCAGGGTTAGGGTTAGGGCAGGTGTGCACCCCAGCCTCAGTTCACTTCAGTGAGTACCTCCCTCTCCACCTTCCATGCACTCAACTCTCTCCATTGTTAGAAGTGTTTGTAAGCTGTAGCACCATCTGAGAAATAATTACAACAAATTACCAAACTTATCATGACTTTCATTTTTCTCCAGCCTACCTCTCATCAGCCTCACACAGCAGTGCAGGCAGCCACCCCCTGCATCTTAGACGGCTATAGCGAACAGCACAGAGAATACCTCCACCGAAAAATACATCACCATGTGGAAGTACCAATGTGTTAATTCGGGACAAATCCATATCTGAGGAAAGGTGGAAAGGGGAGTGCTACTACAGGGATCTGATCGACAGGGCTGAGTGTATCCACAGGGCATACAGAGAGACTTGCAAGAGCCTCGTGTCACAGTAGAGGAAGAGAAGGAGGAATTGGAGGAGGAGGAATTGGGATCTGCACGGACGAGACAAGGTGTGGCCTCTGACCTGCCAAAGTGGCTCAGTACCGAGGAGAGGAAGACGTTTGCAGATAATATCTGTCATATTATGGGTTTACTGCCTGGCACAGTAACTGTTCTTTTTATAAATAGTAGTAGTATCAAAGATACTACTTAGATAGATCAGCAGCCAGCAAGAAAGTCGTAACAAGGAAATGGTTACAGTCCAAACCTCCAACTAATAATGTTGCAATATCTTTTTTGAGTGATATCTCCTTGGGGAATCAACCAAGTGTGTGTGTGTGTGTGTGTGTGTGTGTGTGTGTGTGTGTGTGTGTGTGTGTGTGTGTGTGTGAAAGACACCAATCCTGTGATCTCTACACTGGCTACCAGTCTCTCAGAGAATTGAATTCAAAGTTCTCTTGGACCAAAATACATATCAGATCTCCTCCCACTCTATATTCCAGCGAGGCCCCTAAGGTCAGCTGAGACTAATCAGCTAATCATTCCAAGAGTGAAAACAAAATAAGGTGCAACAGCTTTCAGTCACTCTGCCGCATGCTCCTGGAACAAACTCCCTGAAGAAATCAAACAGGCCCAAACCCTACAAATATTTAAAACTAAGCTAAAAAACCTTTGAATTGCACTTTGAATTGCCTCTGTTGTATGAAATGTGCTATACAAATAAACTTGCCTTGCCGTGTGTGTGCTGGTCAGGTTCGGTGGGAGCACTATGGGCATCTAGATTTCTGTGAAAGAAGCTGTTCTGTAGCCTCCTGGTACAAGACCTGAGAATCCTGTACTTCCTGAGTCTCTTAGATGGTAGGGGATCAAACAGACCGTGGCTGGGGTGCGAGGTATCCTTGATGAGAATTTCCAGGGACTCGATGGTAGGGAGGTTGGTGCCAATGATACGCTGGCCGGTTTTCACTACCCGTTGCAGGAACTTCTGATCAGACACAATGCAGTTGCCGTACCACACTGTGATGCAGTTGGTCATGATGCTCTCAATGGTGCAGCGGTAGACGTTGGTCAGGATCCTGGGAGTTGGGCTTTCTTCAGTCTCCTCAGGAAGGATAGGCACTGCTGCGCCTTTTTGACCAAGGAAGAGGAGTCGAGGATCCAAGAGAGGTCCTCAGAGATGTGGACACCCAGAAACTTGAAGATGATGATGTAACCGCTGATGCCAGCAGCAGAATGTATTCTGAAGTGTACAGAAACATCTTGTCTGCTCACATACAAGCAGATGTCTCCAACTTCATTGAATGGTGCATTCTGAATAGTGAAATCAACACAAATATATAAATGAGCTAAATAAAAGCTGACAACCTATGCTAAGCTAACCTCATAGTAATTGTTTGATTTCAAATCCATACTTTTGGGGTATAGAGCCAAAAGAAGAAAAACTGCTTCACTGTCCCATTACTTATGTAGAACAATGTAAACTATCTGCTCTAGTTACTATATCTTGGCCTTCTGTGTGTGCGTGCGTGCCTGCATGCGTACGTACGTGCGTGCGTGTGTGTGTGCGTGCGTGCATGCCTGCATGCGTACGTGTGTGTGTGTGTGCGTGCTCCCCTTCGACTGTCCTCAAAGCATTTTTACTACATTCTAGCCATTTACATTCTAGCCGATTTTAATGATTATAACATAATTTAGTGTTGCCATGATTATCTCCTTCATGTCCATACAGCCTCTATCCTCTTGTCTGATGGCCAGAGTAATTCTATTCCGTATTAACAGCAATAATTAATCAAAGGCCCGGCTCTTAATTTGAACAAGAAGTTTCCCAAAGCAAGGACTAGTTTGACATTTTAATTGGAATCACAGTCCATGAGTGCTTTTTCAGATTGAAACATTCATCAGTGATCAACGCCTGCTGGCCTTTGCAGTCCCTGAGCTTAATGACACAGGTGAAGATAAAAAAAAAAGAGGCCAAATTAATTAAAAGCTATTTTAGAGAAAAAACACAACTCCAACTTCAAAAAAGCACCGTGTTTGACACACCTTAGATTGTCGTCACCAGCCAGTCGTACCAGCTAATGCCATATGTCTGGAAGGGAGAAAAGGAAGTTCCAGGATGTTAATTTGGTTTCTGCCAAGTCCCGATTGGTGTGAGGGATGAATGCAGTGATGTTAGAGTGACAAAATCGGACCTGACAGGAGACATGAAGGAGGAAAGCACACTATTGGTTGGCTGAGAGAAGAAGATTGGTTGAACACTAGTCTCAGCCAACAGTTTGTGTGTGTGTGTGTGTGTGTGTGTGTGTGTGTGTGTGTAGGTGTGTGTGTGTGCGCGTGTTTGCGTGTTGAAACGGTGCAGGCACGCAGAGTGCATGTCGTCAATGAAAGCGTGCCAATCAGCATGGCATGATTGCGGGTGTGAGAGGGTGTGATTGTGGAATGCTGGAGCATGAAGGCGCGGAAAAGGGAGAGAGAGGGAGAGAGAGAGGGACATTGCGGCAAGGTGGGGGGGGGGACGGAGGAGTTGCTGGTGGTGGTGGTGGTGGTGGTGGTGGTGGTGGTGGTGGTAGCCCAGCTGGCGGCTGCTCCTAATTGGGCCGAGCAGACTTCCATGGCTGGCCAGGCCCATATGCAGTGTGGATCTGAGGGACTAAGCCGCTGTGTGGGGAGCAGGGCGGGGCAGGGGGCAGACGGGAGTGACGCCGGTCACACTCTAGCAGACATGGCCGCACTGTGACAGGGGCAGAGAGAGCCAGCTGTCACCCCCCTGACAGAGGCCCGCACCGCTCCATGTGTATGGATGGGCACAACGGCCCCGAAAGACACCACGGTGAAAGACTGCTTACGAAACAGTCATTTTAATCAAACCATACTTCAGTCAGTCACTGAGGGAGTGTGGAACGCGGGCGAAAAAAAAACAACAAAAAAAGAGAACATGAATGACGGAGTGTTCTAATGAAAAGAAGCAGAGGCGATGACTATTTTTCCATTCCTTCCCCCTGGAGGCGAATTGATTCCCTCCAGAGTCTCTATTAATTAATGATCTGTTCGCTGAATGTCACACTATACTTTCTCTCTCTTTCTTCACTCTCCCTTCGCTCCTTCTCTCTATACCTCCACCACCCTGACTCCTCGCTGCCCTCCTCCCCTCCACCTCTTCCCTTGTCTCATCCACTCTTATAAATACCTTACGTTACAAAACACAAGTGCTTTTTAAGATAAACGCTGACACAAACCATAAAATCTTCCAATAAGGACTGTAATATCAAAACTGGGAATATGTCTCCACGGAACGTATATTTTGTTACATGTCATTCATGAGCCTTTGTTTTTATTTATTCATCGTCTTTACAACCAAGCAGATGTCTGGAGGGCAGACCACAATTCGGTTTGTGAGAGAGAGAGAGAGAGAGAGAGAGAGAGAGAGAGAGAGAGAGAGAAAGAAAAAGAAAGAGAGAGAAAAGGTAGAGAGGCATAAAAAAAAAAAGATAGTCGTGGCTTACTGCTGCCCCCTACTGAGCGTTTCCAGTGCCAGGCTCAGCAACCACTACTTCACAAAAAATGAAAACCTATCTCCAGTGGCATGAATGATTACAATATTTGTCTGAGTATGTAAATGCTTATGTGCAAGAGAGAGAGAGAGAGATAGTGTGTGGGCGTGAGTGAGTGCGAGTGTGTGTGTGTGTGTGTGTGTGTGTGTGTGTGTGTGTGTGCACGTGTATACTCTAAATGCAAAAGAAAGTGAAGGAGCCAAAGACACTGAGGAGGACAAACCGGTGTGTTTGTGTGCTTGTGTGTGAAATCTCTATTTATTCTAAAAGTATTCATGCACTCTCAGAATGTGCCCGTGCATGCGCCTGTTGGGAGGAGAATCGCTGTAGTGACTGTAAGAGTCTCTAGAGATGGTAAACCAAGCCATGAGAGAAATCAGATCACCTTGAATTTGCATAAACAGTCTTCAAATGGGCTGTGCAGAGGGTATAAATGTTAGGCATCCAAGCCTGAATAACTTCCTGCGGTGGATTAGTATTGGGTTCAGCCAGGTCATTTAACACTTAAAGACAGTCCCAGAGGAGCCCATTCACGTTGGACAAATTGCTCTGCCTCTGTGGCAGATCTACACTCCACGAGGGTGCCAGGGGAGCTCTGAGGAGGCATTTACAGCCTTCAAAGAGGGACATTTTGCACCCTGCTCCTTCTACTCAGAAAGGTAGGGCAATATCAAAATCCAAAATGGCACCCGGAGAAACATCAGCACCAATTACAGGGAACCAGACTCGGGCCGGGGTCCTATGGATAGGCTACGGACACTGGAAATAATGAGTGGGTTACCTTCCTTCCCTTCCAGTACGAGGACAGAGAGCACAGGAATGAAAAATTGGAGCTTGCACTCTGAGATACTGCATGATATTATAGAAAACTTGGCAGAGGAGCTCAGAACTTTGTTAGGGGGATCATGCCTGTGGGAGAGTAATGTAGAGAGAGAGAGAGTTGTGTGTGTGTGTGTGTGTGTGTGTGTGTGTGCTTGGGGGCGTCAGTGTGTGTGTGTGTGTGTGTGTGTGTGTGTGTGTGTGTGTGTGTGTGTGTGTGCGTGCTTGGGGGTGTGTGTGTGTGTGTGTGTGTGCGCGTGTGTGTGCGCGTGTGCGTGCTTGGGGGTGTGAGTGTGTGTGAATGTGTGTGTGTGTCCGTGCTTGGGGGCGTGAGTATGTGTGTGTGTGTGTGTGTGTGTGTGTGTGCTTGGGGGTGTGTGTTGGTGTGTGTGCATATGTGTGTCTTGGCTGGGAGACTGTGAATGCCTCTGCAGAGTGGGAGTGGGAGTGTGAGTCTTGACTTTGGCTTTGTGACACAGAGGGAGGACAGGTTGTTCTGTGGGGCTTCCTGGCTCTCAGTGATAAATCAGAGACAGGATCAGACAGCTGCTCCTTATCCCCCACAGGCCAGGGAACAGCTTTCTATCATGTGGCTGGGAGTGATACACACTCCGGCCAGACCCAGGACCTGAGCACCAGATCCCTGGACCCAGAGAGATGAAAGCAGCACACAGACCAAAGCCCTGCTACCCGTCCACCTCCTCCATGACATGCAGATAAATAGAGACCATGTGAAGAGTGTGTGCAACCAGATACATCCATGACACACAATCAATCATCTCTAGATGAAAAATAAAATAAAACTTTCCACGCTCAACAAAAGGGGGAAATGTTATTATAAATCTGATGATAATAATAAGCACTTCAAAAGCCTTTTGTATGACTCCATGCATCCTGAATGTTCATGTGCTTTTCGATATCTGATCTGTTATTTGCCATTCTGTAATTTGTTTCCTGTGTTTATGCATATAACATAAGTTTATGTTATTTTTACTGTGTATAGTTGTATTTTTATGTAATCAGGGCGTCATTGGAAAAGAGAGCTTGCTCTCAACTGGCCCTCCCTGAATAAATAAAGGTGAAATAAAAAAATACAAAATAAAAATAATAAGTTTTGGTTCCACAGAGGAAGAGGACAACGAAGGACACTTCAACAGGCTTTGCTCAGTGCCATTGGATCTCACCGGGTTTCCAAAAAGTTGCTTCGGGTTTCACTTTCTTGAGGTGAGGATCAAACACTGCCTCTGGTCCAAAACTGTAATTATCATCCCTGCAGAAGAAAAAGCAATCGGAAACAAAAATGCACCGCCAACTGGATACAGTACAACTGTAAAATAGATTTGTTACAAACTAATTATGCACGTTTTCCCTGTGCAATTTATAACACTGCGACGCCCGCAGTAACACTAAACTTGTGGAGCTTGATTAATGGCATCAGGCTGGAACTGCAGGGCCCCCGAAATAGCAGCTGCTGCTGAGAAGCTTCAGCATCGGCAGCATCAGCAGTCTGGCCCCGCTCCCTCTGTCAATGCTCTTCTTCTCTCCCCATAAAAGTAAAATGCAATAGGTTTGGAAAACAGCCTTGTACTGTTTGTCAGAGGGGCTGTCGTAAATAGCGCAGGTGGCAGGCCTTCGGGGGGGGGAGAGAGCCACAGTGATGGAACTCATCACCGCCGCCGCGTCTCTCTCCCAGCCGCGGACGGTGGAGGAGTGTGGATGTGTGTGTACACTGTACCGTACTAGGACTGACACACTGTACCATACTAGGACTGATACACTGTACCGTACTAGGACTGACACACTCTTCTACACAGTACTGAAACACTGTTCCACAGATGATGTCCTGATAGTGTCTGAACAAACTACGGTGTTTGGCCGCGTGTTTGATCTGTTCCGCCGCCGGCGCACCTGGTCTGGCTAGTCAAGTGCAGGGCCATTATGGTTGGTTGGGTGGGTCGGGTGTGTGGGGCAGCTGGGGGTCCCAGGGGGGGTTTGGGGGCCGCTGCTGATAGGCTACTGGTAGACAAACTGGAGGTAGTTGCTCTGTGAGTAGAAGGCTGCAAGGGAATTTTCCTGGATGCACAGTGTACAGGTTTTTTGCCCTTGACTGCTTGTGTGTTCCGTCATCATGTCATCAACAGATAAATGTCCATCTTAGTTGTTGCTTTATCTTCTTTGTTCTCTGTGAAGCGCATTGGGTCACATTTTTGTGAGAAATGCGCTACACAAATAAAACAAGATGCCAGTATTCACTTCTACCATCATTTGTTATGTTCAAATATAGCCATGGAAAAAGTGCTATTGATTATTTAACTGAACTAAATAAACCCTGTCGTTGAATGTGGCTCCTTTTCAGCATTGCAAAGCGTTCACCTACCGTCGATCTGTTCTGCCTCTGCTCAAAAAGTATTTTGAAAATCCACTGACTGCAGCCACACAAACTGTCAAATGAAGTTAAACAACACAATGAATGGCATCCAGTATAAATAGCATGGACATCATTCATGTCCAACTCCCTCAATACCTTCTATAACGTGTGAAGTCTCAACAAACACAAAGTGTCTTCAATATTCATTGGGTTACACTGAGTAGCACAGCCCTCTGTACGGCAGACAATTAACTTTGTGCTGATATCTTCAGAAAAATATATCTAATCCTGAAGAAATGACATAAAAGAAGGTGCTAAACTGGCAAGAAAGAGGACAAATCTGACTATTCTGGTGAACAATTTAGCTATCTAAGTTAATAGTGCTCCATTGATTCGCGCACGGATTTAAATTAGCATTAACACAGCAAAGGCAATTTGTTTCATAATTAATTGAGCAGCTTATTTTAAACGAACTATACTGACATGAACTGCATAGGCAAACAGCAACATGGCCTTTTCTCAGTTCTCAGAAATTCCTTGCATCCTCTCCTCCGTCCTCCACCCGTGTCCTACTGAGAACGTCACAGGGAACCAGGGGGAGGAGAGTGAATGTCCTACTGAGAACGTCACAGGGAACCAGGGGGAGGAGAGGGAATGTCCTACTGAGGACGTCACAGGGAACCAGGGGGAGGAGAGTGAATGTCCTACTGAGAAGGTCACAGGGAACCAGGGGGAGGAGAGTGAATGTCCTACTGAGAACGTCCCAGGGAACCAGGGGGAGGAGAGTGAATGTCCTACTGAGAACGTCACAGGGAACCAGGGGGAGGAGAGTGAATGTCCTACTGAGAACGTCACAGGGAACCAGGGGGAGGAGAGTGAATGTCCTACTGAGAACGTCACAGGGAACCAGGGGGAGGAGAGTGAATGTCCTACTGAGAACGTCACAGGGAACCAGGGGGAGGAGAGTGAATGTCCTACTGAGAAGGTCACAGGGAACCAGGGGGAGGAGAGGGAATGTCCTACTGAGAACGTCACAGGGAACCAGGGGAAGGAGAGTGAATGTCCTACTGAGAACGTCACAGGGAACCAGGGGGAGGAGAGTGAATGCGGACATGAGGGTGAGAAAAAACAAACTTGTAAGAAATGAGATGTTCTTCACGAGATTCTCTTCCACATGGGAGGCCCCTTTTGAAACAACCAAAAATGCTGTTAATGTGTGTGTAAACCAACCATAGCATTGTACTGAAAAGTGAAGTGGAAGTGAAGTGGAAGTTTTCACGGAAAATAGCAGTGACGTCAACGAGATCGCATCCGGTACAATGGGATTTATGAAGCTTGGGAATCGACGTCATGACGCTGCATTGTGGGATACGGCCGCCATGTTCTTTGCTCTCCCAACCGTTTCCATTGTAGCGCCTTCAACTGTTTACATTTTCTGTATGTCATGCCTCGAGATGTCAAGCTAATGAAAATGATAACCAAATGATATACCAAATAATGAAATGATATACCAAATAATGAAATGATATACCAAATAATGAAATGATATACCAAATAATGAAATGATGTACCAAAGAATATGGCGGCAGTGGGCGGACATAGCAACCGTGACGTCATGTTCCTGAGGACAATAGAGGATGTGGCCCCCACGAAAACAGTCTGGCTGTTTCCAAACCAGAAGCCATGGATTACCAGCGAAGTTCAGTCAGCTCTATCCATGAGAAGAATGGCATTCAATTCTGGTGACACATTGGATATTAAAACTGCCTACTATGACCTTGGTAAAGTCATTAAAGCAGCTAAAAAGGATCACAGTAAAGACATAGAGTACAACTAAGCAGCAATAACCCACACAACATGTGGAAGGGGCTACACACTATCTCCGACCTCAAAGAGAGACAAGACTTTTGCTCTGTGTACCCATTACATAAAAAATAAACATAATAAAAACAATTCTGAAGTCCTATCTACATACAGCATGTCGTGAAGGAACTAATTTATCTTGGAACATTTAAAAACCTTGTGAGTAACTTGGAATCAGCCTCATATCGTTCTTGCTCCTGCTTTATATGAAAGTCCCATTATTTTACTCTATTGCTCTGACCAGATTGTATTTTGTCTATTTTTTATTTATTTTTTGGTTGTTGTTGACTTGGTGTTGTTTTATTGTGGAATTCTGCTCTTTGTTTTAACTGTCGAAACTCTATGTTTTAAGCTTCTGTCTTGGCCAGGCTTCCCTCGGAAAAGAGATCATTGTGTCTCAATGGGACCGACCTGGTGAAATAAAAAATAAAAAATGTTGAAAATGTTGAAAATCATTTTCTCGTCATATTTTGTTACGCTATGAAAGATTATACAATAGCCCCAGCTGATATGAAAACCTGATCTTGTATAAGAATTCCACAACGAAAATGATCTTTACCTTTACCTGTAGATAGTATATATTGATATACCATGTGGTTAATAACATAAGCAAAAGAAAACAGGATTATAATTCATGTAATTTATCTTCCACTACTCAATTTAATATAAAAAGTCACTTTTGGCTCTGAGAAATTGACTTTGCCTCACTCACACTTAATAATAATTGTATAATATATTTCACTTTCAACAGCGATTCTACATTAGTTCTCTCAGATGCAGACTGGATGGCAGATTTTGGATTTGCTGTTGATGTTACATTTACATTTTTACATTTTTGGCATTTAGCAGATGTGACTGCACTAATGAATGAACTAAATACCAAACGTCAATGCAAGGGCCTTTTTGTACATGAAATGTACAGCTTGGTGAAGGCTTTCATGAGAAAGTTGCAGTTCCTGTGGGTTTATCAAGCTGTGTAGGAGCTTTTTTGTTGTTGTTGTTGTAATTCTGCCTACATGCTGTTATTCATGTGTAATCTGAACCAGCTCACCCGATCACCCCAATCGGTAATGTGTATTGTCTATGTTCATGTCTAAAAAATCTATAAAAATAATTAAGAAAGAAAGAAAGAGAAAGTTGCAGTTTCTCTCCAGCCAAATTGAGAACAACATTCTCACCCACTTGCCAACACTAAAGGAAGCCACACCATCAGCGGATCACCTCTGCAGGTACTCATCCATGTGAGGAGCGCTGCATGGTGAGTTCTCAAGGCGAGAATGAAATGAACATGATTTGTTCTCCCTTAACCTGCAGTGTGGATAATACACCCAGCGACGTAATACACCCACTACTGGCAGAGCACTTTAAGTCAGTATCACTGCTGGACTTTTACTCTTCTCTCAAAGAGGAGAACTTTCCACACATGAGGAGGCATGCTCAGAGGATGTTAGTTCTCTCTGGGTCTACCTACACACGGGAACAAACATTCTCAGTGATGTTCAACAAATCCAGATACAGATCCTCTCTCACCTGTCAGCTGTCCTACACATCTCCACCTCAGACATTCAACCAGACTTCAGTGCACAGACTGGATTTTTCTCACTGAAAACAAAAAAAGAACTGAAAAATATCATGCTTTTTCTACTTGAGTCAGGGGTTAAAGATCTTTATTATGACAGAAGCTGTAAGAGTTGTTAAATGACCTATCTTTTTCAAAGATGTCGGTAATTGTTTTTCATAAAAATAGATGCTTAGCTCTGTGACTCGTAATGTTGTATATATGTAATGTTAATAAATAATGCATATATTGTATAAATAATAAGGCAAAACTGATGTTGCAAAAGGTCAAAGCTATAACTGCATTTACTTCCCTGTGTTTAAATGAGTCCTCTTGCTGAAAAACATCAACATCACTATTGCTTTTTGTATACAGTGAATTAATTGCATTTTCAGAATAGTTTTTGTGAAGGTTAAAAGTATGTTATGTTATATTTGACCCACCCACAAATTCATAGCCTTATCGTAACATGTATTCTTACCAGTAGCAGCTAACCAAATACATATAATTTACTGCTTTTTATAAAGCTATAAAAGTAATATTGAGCAGAATTAATTTAATTTAATTAATTTTGCCATTTAGCAGACACTTTTAATCCAAAGCGATTTACAATTAGGAATTACAGGGACATTCCCCCTGGAGTAACTGAGGGCTAAGTGCCTTACTCAAGGGCACACTAGTAGTGGTGTGGTTTCAGGCGGGATTTGAACTCACAACCTTTAAGTTCAGTCTACCTGTCTGGTCCTCCACAATAGTCCCAGTTTCTCATGTGGCCCCTTGTGAAAATTAATTGCCCACCCCTGGGCTAGAGGAAAGCCAAAATGTAATTAGCCATATGAACGTGGCAAACAGTAAGGCTTATCTGTGGACCAAAAAAGAGCTCTGTACTCCGCATCATCAAACCCAGAGTCAGGTATTGACTACTGTGAGTCTAAAAACAGTATCTCTCTCAGGAGTGGCCTCGTGATCTATAATGGGGTAATGGGTTAAGAAATGCACAAGAGTTTAAAAGTCATTAGTTCACTCTGTTGGAATACACATGAATCAAACAGCTTAATTACCACAACATCTACACGTGAATCAAACTATAGGTAATTACCACAAACTATACTAACAGTAACATTCCCTTACACAAACAAAGTGCTCTGGTACTGTTGCCTGGTCCAGACCGGAAAGACCTTATACAGCTGGCGGCGTTATATAGCCAAATGGCTGATGGGATGAAAGAGCGCATAAAAAATCTTACTTAGTGCCACAAAAGTCCTTTGGTCTGTGTGTGTGTGTGTGTGTGTGTGTGTGTTCTCATGCTGCAGACTGTGCTCCCTGTCTATCTCTCTGCTGTAGGGCAGTGGGGCACTCTGCCCTGTCATTGCTAGGGGGAGGTGAGCATTATCGTAAGCACGGTGAAATTACATTGGCTGAAGGGGCAGAAATGTTTCTGCCCAATGAATTCTACCTAGCAACAGGTGTCGAAAAAATATTAAACACTTATGACATTAACATGGCCTGATGTGACAGGAAATAATCACAAAGCAATTCAGTTGATCTACTCTACCTATGTGGTTCATTCTAACTAGCTAATCCTGTAGATTCTTTGTTGACCGTCCGGTTTAGTACATTGAGTTTGGAAGAGAAGTTGGAGATAAAACATTTAGGGCCACACAGACCTGAAGACTTGTTTGACCAGAAGGTTGATTAGAACAAGAATTATGATTAGCCAAGAGGCATTCAAAACTGATAAAGTAACACCTATGACACGTTTTTTTCCTGTTTACCAAACGTTACAGTATTATCCCTGCTCAAACCACCACTATCATGCAATGAATACTTAAGGTATTGTTTTCCTGTCACAATTCTCCTCTTGTGTCTTATTGCCTAAATATATCAATATTGGCCTACAACCATGGGCTTAGTGCCCCATAGGTTATAGGCTTGAAATAAATGTACCAAAATTCTGTTATTACTCCTCTGATTATCAAAGTCAGTAATTTATTCTCACACTAAGCAGAGGCGTTATTCTTGGGACAATCTCAATCGTCTCCTTTTCCCACGTAATTTGCAAGAGTAGGCTACAGAACCGATGGATTTTTTATAACAATATTATGCTTACCAAACTTTTTATACCAAAAACTACCAAAGCCTATAAGTTTAACCGCAAGACTGACACTGACAGAGTAAATTCGCCATTGAGTAAACTGTTTAAATGTCTCCTCTTTTTTTTTCTTCTTTAAAAAAAACATTTCATTTAATTACCGGTAATCGCTTGTGGTTTACTGCTGCATCTCATCAGTGGATGCAATTAGCTTCCTGACTTTGCAGATGACCATAGATACAATTGAAAATTAAGATTTGGCTACATGATGGAAGAGGAGAGCGAGAGTGCCTGCAATTATCTTTATTTTATTTTATTATGAGTCTTTCTGTTTTTCGGGTGATGCTCTTTGGCCAAGGTGCAAATACCCAAATGACGTGCCTGCCCATCTATGCCAGGTGGCTCCATAATCATTCTTAGAAATTCGAGCAAGACACAACCCCCGGTGGAGTCCCATCAGATTCAAGCTGAAATCACTACAGCAGGAGCACAGCCTCCCTCCACACCCCAGCAAAACATTTGACAGACCTTGGACGTCGAAATAGCGTCCTCCATTTCTAATAAAGACAGGAACGCTTTTCATTCCAAGGAGAATTGGCCAGCTGCTTCCCAAAGGGTTGTTCCAATTCTTCTATTTGATTTCCTGGCTTGGCCCTGACCATGGTTGTAGTTACATACCTGAGACAGGTTTTAGTTACATTATGTTTCTTCTTTAGTAACTTCGCCCCCAGTCTATTGTGCACAGCCCTAGCAACTAGATGACTCCCTTAGATACTGAGGGCTCCAATTTGCTTTCCATTCCATAAGCCATGGCTTCAGCCTACACCTTTTTGGTCCTGGTGTTACGCATTGTGACTGTGTACTTTTTTAATATCTGTATTATTATCTGTGAACATTTCAAACCTGCAAACTGCGACACTTTAAATGAATGTGCAATAATACTATGTGCAATATGACAACCCTCGTGTACAGAAGGTTCAGAGATAGGAAATGTTAGGATATTTATAGCATAGCATAGAGTACAGCACAGTGTTTTATTTGTATAGTATAGTAGTATAGTATAGTGGATAGTGTACATAGCCTTTATTTATGTAAACCAGCTCTTTTTCCCTTCTTGTCTTTAGTATTTTTTTCCTAGCACCAGAGGAGCCCCCCCTCCTAAATGTCATTGTATGGTACCTGTACTGTATTAATGACAATAAAGACCATTCATTCATTCATTCATTCATTCATTCATTCATTATGAATTGTATAAGGGACCAAAATAAACATTCTCAATCAATCAAAATCAAAATCACTAAAACCAAGACCGTTTTGGTAATTCGTTGTCACATGTGTCTGCCCTGACCAACACAAAATTGGCACCAATATAGGCAATGTAGTAAATGGGTGTTTTCAGAGAACCTGCCAAAGTGAGGGCAAATTCAAACACATATAAATCCTCTATAGTTATGCGGAGGAGGCGTAGTCTATATTCTCACATCACTATGTTTTGTATGTGTTTGTTTACTACGTTTTTTTATGTGGATTTTGTATGCAATGTAGCACTCATCGACCGCTTCCACTCTCTGGGCCAATTATTAATTACAGTCATAGGACAAAAATATTGGCACTTCTGTCAGAAAATGCACCACTTCTCCCTGGAAATTGTTGCAATTACAAATGCTTTGGTATTCACAGTCACACTTGCAACCAGTTAAAATTGAGAAAAGTTGTCTGTGTGTACCACACTGAGCATAGAGAAAAGAAAGAAGAGCAAAGAATTGTCTGAGGATTTGAGAACCAAAATTGTGGAAAAGCATGGACAATCTCAAGGCTACAAGTCCATCTCCAGAGATCTTAATGTTCCTGTGTGCAATGTCATCAAGAAGTGTACAGCCCATGGCACTGTCGCTAACCTCCCTGGACGTAGACATCATTAATTGATGACAGATTGCTACAAAGGATTGTTCGAATGGTGGATTAAAAAACCTATATCAACTTCCAAACAAATTCAAGCTGACCTGCAGACACAGAGTACAACAGTGTCAGCTCACACTATCCGTCGCCATCTGAATGAAATGGGATGCTATGGTAGGAAGGAGACCCAGGAGCAGGGGCGCCGCTAGAGATTCTGGGCCCCATGACAGAATATCATTTTGGGCCCCCCCCACCTAAACCACCCATCAACCTAAACCCAGTTGAAGTTGATGAACTATTGATGCACTGCAAGAAATCCAATGATGGACATCTTTTGTAAATGTAATTTAAAATTACAGTTAATACAGGAATCAACAATTCAGCAAAGAAATCTCAACATTCTTTAACTTATTAAATTAAGACTTGAACAACACAAGGACAAAAGTATAATTAAATGAAGATTGGAACCCAATTATAAAAGTATAAATCACACAAAAAGTAAAAAATATAATTTTAATGGGGTGGTATTGTGTCTAAATATGTAGATCTTGTAAAGATCAGTTGGCCATAATACTGTCAGGATTAGATCAATGAAGAATTACAGCAGAGAGATATTTACTGACTCAGCATTGCTTGTTTCACACAAAGACAAACGTGTCTTATACAAGAGGGAGCAACACAGACATGGTGCCAGCGAAATTGAATAGTGAAATGGGAAGATTTTTATTTTTACACTGCGGCAGTACTGTGGAATAGTATACCTGGAGAGCTAAAAACTATATCTAGCCTAATGCACAACGATTCAAGATAGGAGTAAAGAGATCAAATCAAATCAAAGCTAAACGCTGGGCCTTCTTAGTAGCAAAATCTTTAATAAGATCCTTGAAATCTAGTGATGAAGCCAACTTGCTGTGCAGCTGTCATTGTCCTTTGTTACTTCTTGCTCTTCTTCTTCTGCCTCTTTACCTCTTTAATTTTAATTAATTTTGCCATTTAGCAGACCCTTTTAATCCAAACAATTACGAATTACAGGGACATTCCCCCTGGAGTAACTGAGGGCTAAGTGCCTTACTCAAGGGCACACTAGTAGTGGTGTGGCTTCAGGCGGGATTTGAACTCACAACCTTCCGATCACAAGTCCAACTCACTATCCACTACTAGACCACCACTACCCCCCCACCTCTGCTCTCCTCTCTGGCTGCCTTGCTTGAAGAGGGCCCTGGCATGGAGTATCCATAGGTACATAATTCATAAGATGTCCTATAATAGTATTAACATAATAACACATACATTACACCAGATTAGCTAACTTAAATGTTATCTAGCTAGCTAACAATATTATTAAGATGCCAGTGGTCAATGTTATTGCAATTACTGGAAGAACTATTAACTAAATATGAATATTAGCTAAAGTTGTATTCAATGCTTGCATGGTAATGCAGCATACATTAAAATATTCAAAATGTGTTTGTTAACCCCAAACTCCTACTGCTCACCTCCTTCTCCTTCAGCTGGGAGGTGGGTTGAGGGAAGGAGTCCTGATCCTGAAGCTGCATCTGTGCATGACGTCATTAGCATGTAACATTATACTAGTTAGCTAGCTAGCTATAGCAAGAGTGCATAGCTGCTGGATACAAATTCACTGAGCTCTAATAACCTATATTTGGACCAAAATTGCCCTCATCTCATACATTTAACTGAAATTATACTGACAGTGCACTGTAAGTTAACTATACTTGAAGTTAATGTTAATTAGCTATAGCGAGCTAACTAGATCATCCACGCAGTGATTAGATCACTAAACCACTGTTTTTAGTGATTTTTTTTTACTTTTCTCTTTTGAGACCCTGACTTTGGCTTTGCCTTTCACGACATCGTCCACGCACGCACACGTACATTTGATGCATTTCCAATCTGGCTGTCCTCCATAAATAAATAAATAAATAATAAGGCTTCATTTTGTTAAACATAGAGAAACAAAACTCATAATTTGTTTCTTTTGTGACTTTTTTTAATACATAGAATTATAATTTGAAGTCGGCTACATTAACGTCCTTATGATAATAATAATAATAATAATAATAATAATAATATTTATAAATATAATATATAAAATAAAATAAAAAAGATTCTCATGGGCCCCTGTCAGTGCTGGGCCCTTAGAATCGTCCTAACTTACCACCCCCTAGCGGCGCCCCTGCCCAGGAGGACCCCACTGCTGACACAGAAACATAAAAAAGCCAGATTGGAATTTGCCAAAACTTATCTGGGGAAGCCAAAATCATTCTGGGAGAATGTCCTGTGGACAGATGAGACCAAAATAGAGCATTTTGATAAAGCACATCATTCTACTGTTTACAGAAAACTAAATGAGGCCCCGACAAAGAAAAGAACACGGTCCGTACAGTCAAACATGGTGGAGGTTCACAGATGTTTTCATCAATATCAGTATCACGCTGTGGAACTAAATCCAGAGTATGATGATGGCAGTGGTTAGGTCCATGTTTAAAAATAAAAAATAAAAATAAAAAGTGCTAAGAAAGCTATTCTGAGCGGATCAAAATCATCCTCTATATGAATGTTGAAGTCACAATCTTACCAGCCTGAATGACCAGCTCAGACAGGAGCACCGCAGATGAGTACAGTACAGATGAGTACAGTACAGATGAGTACAGTACAGATGAGTACAGTTCAGAGTAATCAGATGAGTACAGTACAGAGTAATCACAGATGAGTACAGTACAGAGTGATCAGATGAGTACAGTACAGAGTGATCAGATGAGTACAGTACAGAGTGATCAGATGAGTACAGTACAGAGTGATCAGATGAGTACAGTACAGAGTGATCAGATGAGTACAGTACAGAGTGATCAGATGAGTACAGTACAGAGTGATCAGATGAGTACAGTACAGAGTGATCAGATGAGGACAGTACAGAGTGATCAGATGAGTACAGTACAGAGTGATCAGATGAGGACAGTACAGAGTGATCAGATGAGTACAGTACAGAGTGATCAGATGAGGACAGTACAGAGTGCAGATGAGTACAGTACAGAGTGATCAGATGAGTACAGTACAGAGTGATCAGATGAGTACAGTACAGAGTGATCAGATGAGTACAGTACAGAGTGATCAGATGAGTACAGTACAGAGTGATCAGATGAGTACAGTACAGAGTGATCAGATGAGTACAGTACAGAGTGATCAGATGAGTACAGTACAGAGTGATCAGATGAGTACAGTACAGAGTGATCAGATGAGTACAGTACAGAGTAATCAGAGTGAGCGATTGCGAGGTACATACAAAGACTTCACTGCAAGGTGCAAACCACGACCCTGCAGAGGTCTGGAGACAGTCTTTACCCTGCAGCGGTCTGGAGACAGTCTACCCTGCAGAGGTCTGGAGACAGTCTACCCTGCAGAGGTCTGGAGACAGTCCTGTGGAGAGATAAGATGATTATCATGTTCCAGAGTGATTGCAAGAGGAGAGTTTGGAGAAAAAAGGGGTCTGCCCAAGATTTACAGCATACTACCTCATCTGTGAAACACGGTGGAGGGGGCGCTGTCGTTTGGGCATGTGTAGTTGCCACAAGCACTGGCTAATTTGTCTCAATTGATGATGTTACTGCTGACAGTAGCAGCAGAATGTATTGTGAAGTGTACCGAAACATCTTCTCTTGTTGAGTAGAAACAAATTCCTCCCAATTCATTGGATGGTACATCATACAGACAGGGCCACAAACTAAATCTTCAGATTTAAATCCAATTGGACATTAATTTATGTTTCTAATGTTAAGATTTAAGGCAACAAGACCTCAAAACAAACAACAACCTGATGGCTGTTGGCCTGGCAGAGCATCACCAGACTTCATTTATACACAGGACAAGATGTTACTATCCCTTGTGCCATAATCCAAGGTCAAACACATTTAGAAGCCCAATCCAGATTAAAACAAGCTAACAAACAAGCGAACAGCAAGCTAACATGACCAGTTACCTAACCTAGCCAACAGCAGTATGCAGCATGTCATTGGGCTTTTCAAGTGGGCACCTTCATTCACCGATGTTTCGTTAAGTTCGGCCCACGACACCTCGAGAAGGCTTAATAATTAAATCCAGCGTCCTGGAAACACCCCCCTCCATGCTACCACCGCATAAGTCCATTTTACCTCGCCACCTAATGCCTTCCATCAATCTAGTATTATTAACCAAGTCCTTGCAATCCAGGTCGTCTCCGTATGACATTCTAAACTACACCACCAGCACCACTGTCAATGATTCAGCCCTGTTGATGCGGACCGTCAATCATGACCTACCAACAAAGTGATCAATCAATCTTACCTTAACAAGCTCCCCAGCTAGCACGTTTCCTCCTTAACCATAATCAGGAAGTTATTGCGTGCAAGGGATTGTCGACCAAACACTAAATATGAGTACTTTATTTGGACATTATATGATTTTTTGCAATACTTTCGGAGCCCTGAAATAGGGGGAGTGTTTATTTAAATGTTTATGCTTTCTAAATGGTGAACCCAATCTGACAAAAAACTAAAAACATCGAATTAAAGCAGAAAATCGCTGCTTTGACCCCATATGCATATATAGTAGCTGGCCGCCATTGGTGTGTGAATGGGTGAATGAGAGGCCATTGTAAAGCGCTTTGGAATAAGGCTTAAGGTTTAGTCCGTATACATAGAATGTGCTTGGGATGATAGTCAACTGTCTACAGTAGGCTTGTTTATGAGCCTGATCGTCTGGGGAAAGTAGCTGTTGGCAATGGTTAGCCTCTGTGTTTTGGCCCTGAGGTTGCGGAATAGGCTTCGTCTTTTGGACAGCATCGGTTCAAACAGACTGTGGTCGGGGTGGCTGGGATCTTTGACGATCCTCTGGGCTTTGTTGACTAAACTAAAGTGGCAGGTAATTATGGTTATGACTGGGGGTTGCGAGAGATTGTCTATATTTATCTGATGCAAGCCATAAAAAAACATTACAAAAGTTGCAACAAGTTCATTAAACCATTATTTGGAGACGTGCAGCAGGTTGAATTTCACTCAACACATAAATAAATAAATATGTAACCAAAAACAATCTGGGCTGATCAAATATTGCCTTTTTTAAAAGTGGAACATGGTTCAACATCACCATACACAGCGGTCTCCGTTGTTTAATACACCTCTTGCGTGTAAAAAACTACTGAGAAGAACAAACTAGCTTTCCATCTCAAAAAAATCTCCATAATAACCTCATGGAAATTTGAATACAAGTTCAGTGTGTCTGGAGAGCCATGTATATACACATTCATCACATTCCATTCCCAAGAAAATGATAGAGCAGTCACCAGAGCTTCAGCAGCAGAACTAACAGTCTCTTAAGGATCTGCTTGGTACAGTCACAGAATCAACAGATGGCTAGCACTGTCTCTCCCCCCCCAGGGCAGCAGTAAAATTGAGCTTGTGAAATCTGTCACAATCCATGGTGGCAAATGTCTCGCAGTTCCTGCAAATGCTAATGTAACTCATGCGAGGTCCAAAAAACGAGGAGGGGTTGGGTTAGGGGAGAGAGTATTCCAATTTAAAAATGACACTGTGTGACAAAAATCATCCTTCTAAAGGGCATTGAAATATCTCTGGCCTGCGGACAGACATTCACAAATGAGCACGGCTCAAAGATGCGAGTGACATTCAGGGTGCCATTGTGAGTGTCTCCTTTGAGACTCACCCCCGAACAAATTCCATCAGAGGCCTGGATAAAGCATGCCTTTTCTGGCACACACTGGGCTTCATTAGAGAGTGCAGTGATAAAGCTAAAGACATTGTGCCACTTTAGAAATTGATTTAAAACAGTGGAGCTTGCTAGACTTGCTGTGAGGAATTCAGTCAGCTATAAAGGCTCCATCACAAAGTCATAAATCTATTGATTGTAGCTTTTTTCCATCATATCAACACACACAATGGCTCTCACAACAAATTAGAAACATCCTTCAATGTAGTTGAATTCAGGCAATAATAATTAACTAGAAAAAGAAGTTGAGAGTCTTATTATGGTAGCAGATTGAGTTGAAGATGGATAGTTGGTTGGTTGGTTGGCTGGATGGATGAATTGATAGATAGATAGATACAGTAGATCAGGGATATAGCAGGGATATAAAGGTTGTAAAACATGAATAAATTAAACACATCCCTCCCATAGCTAGATAGATAATTTCTACATCTGTTTCTGGTTTCACAAAGTATTTATTTTACGTGGGGAGGTAGAGAAACAGTGAGTTTCTGAAAAACATTCCACCATTAATGGATGAGTGTTTTTTGAGTTACATAAATCTTTGTCTCATCTAGCCTTAACCCGTTTGTAAAATAAATAGGTCTAAATGAGGATTTCGACATAAGTGTTATGCTATGAATAAATTACTTTAGATGTATATGTTCTATGCTATATGATGGCTACTGCCTGATGTCTGCATGTTTGTAGCATTTCTCTATTATTCTGCTATGTACAGTATATATGCACATTTTGTTCTGCTATGTATATACAGTATATTGTAAATATTTGTTTTTGGTGTTTCCTGTCTCATGTCCACTAAATCTAAGACTACAATTCCCTTAATGCTTAGTCACTAGGTGCATTTTTTGACACAGGTGTTGTGCATTGGCTAAATCAAGTGATGTTGTTTGAACCCTTAAAACCACTGCATTCACTTCTCTGCTTTTGCCTGAAGAAGGTCTGTGACCGAAAGCTCGCAATAAACTATGGTTTTTTTGCACAGTGTTTGAGTGTGCGGATGCTGTTATTTTGCACTCTACAAAAAAAAGAGAATATCTACTATAACCTCAGTAATGATTTGATTTCAAATCTAAACTGTTGGATAGAACTGTATAGAGATAAAACAAGACAGAAATGCTTCCGCTTTCCAATACTTGGAGGGCAGTGTACAATAAGTTGCACTGTGTCACTTCTACATATTCTCCTCTTCCTGATCCTTCACTGCCTGACTAGACCGTATGAGTAGACAGTTAAAGCCTGAAAGAGAGAAACCCTTTCAGAATGGTCAAGGACAGTATGAAGGCAAAGAAAAGCGAAAGTAGAAAAAAGAAATTACTAGGAGGATTTTGGTAGTCATGATAAGTGTGTTCCTCACAGAGGGCAGGAAAACAGATAGCACTGAATAACACGTCATTGAATATAGGCAATAAAGACACAATACAGCACTGACTAGTTTTAATATTCTCATAAACACTTGTCTAGCTGAATATTTCTGAGCTTCTAAAGGCAGTGAAGTGGGGAGCTCAATCTGAAAATGACTGTCTATCACAGGCTAATTTCGGAACAAACAGTCACCTTTGCTTATTTCCAAATTAAGAGCTAAACAAACTCGTAACACTGAGAACGAGGTTGAATATTGGGGACAGAAAATCCACAGAGAAATCAAACAGAATAATAATTAGAATTCAAAGCCTCGCTTGTGAATCTCTGAAGAGTGTCTGAAAGCCTATCCTGAGAGTGAGTGCTTTTGAAATACTGACTGTGTCCCATAAATGACTGCTGTCTATTAGGCTACAGAACAAAACTGACTGACAGTGAACACAGACAGGGGGACGGAGGATGGATACAAACCCTTGAATATTTCACCAATGATTTCTAAGTTGGCCTTGGATTTTGAACCACACTGGGGATCAGGCAAGTTTTTACTCAGATTACTTTCTTTCTTTCTTCTTCATTTTCAAAGCAACACAGTTACTAAGTAAAAAAAAAACGTTGAAGGTCTTTTGGTTTATACAATAGAGAGAGAAGGGAAGGTTATCAAGAATGAAATGTTGGGGTGACTGTTTTTAGCAAGAATAGAAATGCCGTCTCAAAGGTTCTTCTCAAAGGAGGTAGAAAGAGAAGAATGATCAATGATTATTTTTCAATCACAAATCTGCACTGCTTTGTTATACGACGCCTCATAAAAGTGTATAAGATGAGGAAGTCTAATTTCGAGCGGATGAATTCTCCTTGTGTTTTCAATTGCTGCTTCTCCAATTTATGGTCTTATCTGCCCAGAGGACAGAGTCTCCTTTATCATCTATATTAAAAACCTTTCACCACCTGTGAAAATATTTGCAATACATTAGCCCCAATATCATTTTAGAATCCATCTCATTTGAATTTTAACACTTTTATTACGTTATGATTTCTCCACCTTTTTTGTGTTTTATTCAAAAGCCGGAGATGACATGATTCACTGTGGCTGGTGTGACTGCTAATTAAATGTCCTAGAGCCAGGAGAGAAAGTGAACCTTTTACTCCCTCCCACTTCTCCCCCAGCTAAACCTACAAAGAAAATCCTCTTCATACTGCTACTACTGCAAAAAAAAAACGAGGTCTGATATTGCACTATATTGTGCCTGTGATTCCCTATGCTGGTTGGGAGCACTGACTGATAAGGTGCAGTCAGTCTGTCCGTCCCCCAGCTCCTTAACTCCCGAGTTTCACCCCAAGTTCCTTTTCAGGGACGGAAAATGATCTACCCTAACACATCAGCAGATTTTGGGGGGGAAATGAAAAGGGCATATCTTGGGGTGGGCAATGTTGACTGGCAAGGGAAAATCCATTGAGTATTGTGTAGGTAGAAAGTCATGAGTGTGTCGAGCAGTTCTGGCTCACCTTGACCCCTGATGCTGGGCGTTTGTGGTGAGTGGAGTGCAGTGGAATACTGATTTACACTTGCTCCTTCAGACGGTGAAATCTTGGGCCTAGGGGACAAGTCAGTGACTGCCAAGGTTGAGAGAGAGAGAGAGAGAGAGAGAGAGAGAGAGAGAGAGAGAGAGAGAGAGAGAGAGAGAGAGAGAGAGAGAGAGAGAGAGAGAATGGACAGAGAGGGTAGAATCAGTTAAAAGGCATCAGACTCAATTCGTTAGGCTGCCCCAAGTCAACATTAACACCACGAGAGGCTTCCGCTGCATTCTGAATAGTAAACACTCAAGGGTTACACATGGTCCAAGAAAACAGACATTTTTATATATTTCTAAATGTAGAAATGAAATATTGTATTTCATATACAGTCATGGACAAAAATATTGGCACCCCTGCACTTCTGACAGATAATGCATGCCCTGCTGACATGCCCACTCTTCCTTACTTTCCTGTCTGTCTTCACTGTATCTATCCAATAAAATATAATTATATATAATATAATTCCGACTTGGATTGAATGAGGTGTTAATTTCCCTCAAGTGAAGTGAAGTGACATTTATTGATATAGCACTTTTCATAAATTCACCATAATTTACTAAAACGTAATGGCGTGTAATGATGGGGGGCGGGCACTCATTAACTCATTCATTTATTTATTCAACATTGCTGCGATATGTCTCCATCTCGTGGGTTACAGAGGTAACTGCAACAACAACAACAACAACAACAACAACAACAACAAACTGTGTATCCAAGCAGAGGTTTCTACAGAGCAGGGCCATATTCCACTAACGGTGGCTTAATATAGCTGCGCTATAATTAAATGCGGCGCTCAGGGATATCGAGATTGGTATTCAAGCCTCAGGTGATTCCTCGAATGAGGATCAGCCTTGTGTCATCAGTGTTCACAGAAGACAGGCTTACAAATCTTCGATATGGGCGCGTGCACGCAGACATACGCAGCCCAGAAGAGTCGATCTGTCGAAATGAAGATACTCCACTCTGCAGGGGTACTACATTTGCGCAGCATTCCGAATTATTGATTTTTTATGAAGACGGAAAAATAAGATGTAAAATAGTGCAATACTGCCGCAATTAACAAGGCGAGGGAAATGGTTTGGCAAGAAATTGCTGACCGATTAAATGCGTAGGTCATACTAGCCCCAGTTATTGTTATATGTTCATATTTTAATAAATGAATATTTACTACTGTGGTGATATCAGCAGCAGGCTACAAACCGTCATATCGCCACAATGGCCTAGTGGTATCGACCGCTGCCATAGGATTTATTCGTCATTTTATATCGGTGGTTCAAATCCCTCTTCAGGCGCACTTTTTACTGCATTTCGTTGTCTGAATCTAATCTAAAATCTCATCTAAAAAAGTATGTAGGCTATAAAATTATGGTGCAGGCTAATTTACAAGAACTGACACGATTACAATGGTGTTTGAAACCTTTGCATGAAATCTTCGGTTAAATGTAAAAAAAAAAAAATGAATGACTTAGTCAAGTCTCGAACCCGCAACCTTTGGAACTCGAGTCCGCAGCCTTAACCACTACACCAACCAGACCGCTGTGATGACAGCAATGCAAGTTGAGACAATTATTATTTTATTTTTTACACTCTTTTCTTTATCGATCTATCTATCACACTTTCAAAATATCAAGTTATCTATCACACAATCAAACTATCTATCGATCGATCACACTTTCAAAATATCAAATTATCTATCTATCACACAGTCAAACTATCTAATCAAACTATCTAATCTATCTATCTCGTGTGAAGTGGGAACTAATATTTCCTAAAAGACACATGAGGAACTTTCGTTCAGGGTTTAGTTTCCGCCTGTGAGCCTTTTTTGACGCACGGATGACTATAGCCTGTGTTTTAGCCTGGTCGGGACCAGGCTAATTATATCTGACTCAGAAGGAGCTCAACCAAGCAGCGAATTATTTGAGCCACATTGATGGCACCGAAAGCAAGCTAACATTTTCGAGGCTTAGAACTTTATCGAGGCTTAGAACTTTATCGAGCTTTGTGGAATATGGCCCAGGGATGACATGTATGGAGGACCAAGTCTGTCAAAATTAACAATAAATATATAGATACATAAATGAATGTATGAACAAATAAATGAATGAATACACACAGTATAACGAAATACATTTCTATATTGATTTATTCTTTTACGCATTCATTCTTTGTTTTCCACATTAGCCTACATGTCCGCGGGTGGAATCGAACCGGCGACCCTGTGATTACATGGCTGACGCCTTGAAATTGGCGACAGACAACACAATAAAGTATAGCTATTACTTGAAGAAGACAGTTCACGGTCAATAATTATTACAAAAATATCGGGCTGCTCTTGTAGAATATTTTCTCTGTTTGGTGATCAAAAATGAGGGAAAAAGTCCTGACCAAAGTTAAGACTATTTATTCAAAAAAGACAGGATCGGGTCATCAGATTACACAGGATTAGGTTTACACACAAACAATCACGTCGGGGTCCGAGGAAGAAAAGAGACTGAGCTTCTGTGTCTTCAGGTTTTATACCGGTCCCTGAGCCAATCACATCACAGTATGTTCAATGCTTCTTGGCCAATCGTGATCCTTCCTCCTCGGCCTCTGCCCTAGTAAGGAGCGGATCGATTGGCCTTTACCCTTTGGGTGTGTGTGTGTGTGTGTGTGTGTGCGCATGTGCGACCATCTGTCCCCAAACCTCCTTGTCTCAGAGGAATGTCCTTGTAAGCCCTCAAGAGAGGTCAACCCTTTATAAAGCTATATATCCGTGTTATGTGTGTTATATGTGTAAAAATATACGACACTCTCTGTGGATAGTTCGGCATACAGGTCGCATTCGAGTATACTTGATCATAATTCATAGACCTGTCATCTTCGAACCTGCGCACCATGTAATGAACGCACGTAACCACTAGACCACGGAGAAGCCACCGAATGTGACGGCGATTTTAGGCTATTTAAAGTTTAAGAACGTTCAATAGGTAGAACGTTCAACGTTTTAGAACGTTTGATTGATTGATTGAAAACTTTATTAGAAGGTTTGCAGAAGTAGGTACATGAAAGTACATATTACATACAAGGTCAGTCTAAAAGGATAAAAACCCAAGAAAGCCACTGGCTTATTTCAATTGGGGTCCTTGATTTTCAATTCATCGTTACATGTAAGACAGACATAAGAAAAGAACTAGTACTATCTACATGATAATACAGACAAATAACTATTACTATCTACAAGATAAACGTACATCCATCATGGGAAGAACAATACAACAAAACATAAGGTATGTACAGCGGGTAGGACAGGTGGGGACATACACCACAGGTGGGGGCGGGGGACAAAACACAAAGTATGTACAGTGGGTAGTTCGGGTCTTTTAATCAGATTTTTGTTTTAGAGGGTCCAGTTACGGATTGCAGCCTCCTGTAAATGTTTTTTGAGAGTGGTTTTGAAGGTGGGCAGTGTTTTGCACTCCTTTAAGATTATAGGAAGGGCGTTCCACATCTTTACTGCATAGTTTGCAAACGAGTTTAAACCCTTGTTTGTGGTGCAACGCGGTTGAACGTGGTTCGTGGAGCTTCCTCTGGTGTTGTATGTGTGGACGTTGTTCACTTTTTGGAAGTATGTTGACAGGTACTTGGGTGTCTTTGTGGTGTAGCGTATCTTGAAGACCAGGCCCAGTGCAAGCTGCTCAACGTTCCCACCTGATCCACCACTTGTCCGACAATATTTATGGACATATCATCTACTTTTCATACACAAAGGCAATTCAAGGTGCTTTACAAAAAAAAATATTTGAAAGACAAGCAGCAAAGCAGTGCATAGCACAAAAAACACATTAACAATTAAAATAGAACATTTATAAGACTCCATTATAACACTTCCACTTCCATGCCTTCAATCAACTCATTTCCAAACATTCATAATCACAGTGGTTCACTTACTCAAATCCTTCGATTAAAAAACCGTTCTCTCCATCACTTAGTAATCACATCCACGTACCTTCATCTAACTGTACAACACACTAGCTGTACAACACACACTGCCTCAGGAAGGCCGCTAAGATCTCCAGGGACCCATCCCACCCTGGGAACGAACACTTTGTTCGGCTGATCTCAGGCAGACTGTTCAGGACCATGTCCGCAAGGACAAATAGACTGAAGCTCAGCTTCTACCCTAGGGCCATTCAGGCCCTGAACACAGCAAAGACCTAGGTTCTAGGCCCTGGACAATCTAGACAATTTGATGGCAGCTACTAGGTTGTAATCATAAGTGCAATATTGAAATACAACTGTGAACATTTCAAACCTGCAAACTGTGACACTTTAAATGAATGTGCAATAATACCATGTGCAATATGACAACCCTTGTGTACATAAGGTTCAGAGATAGGAAATGTTAGGATATTTATAGCATAGCATAGAGTACAGCACAGTGTTTTATTTGTATAGTATAGTATAGTGGATAGTGGATATAGCCTTTATTTATGTAAACCAGCTCTTTTCCCCTCTTGTTTTTAGTCATTTTTTTTTTTTTTTTTTAAGCACCAGGGGAGCCCCCCCCTCCTAAATTTCGTTGTATGGTACCTGTACTGTATTAATGACAATAAAGACCATTCATTCATTCATAACTGTTTCTACTTACAAAGACCTTCCATAACACACAGAGCATTAATAATAAAATTGTGTAGAATTAAAACTTCAGTAGTTTAGTAGCAGTTAAAAGCAAAAGTAAACATAAAGGTCTTTAACTTGGATTTGAAAATGGGCAAAGTAGGGGCAGATCTAATGTCTTCCGGGAGTTTATTCCAGCTATGGGAGGCATAGTGGGAGAACGTGGCTTCACCATGGTTTGTTTTGGTCCTAGGAACAATTAGCAGACCAGTCCCTGATGACCTAAGAGATCTGAGAGATCTGGAGGGTTCATAGTGAAGAAGCAATTCAGAGATGTAATGGTGGGCCTGACCCGTTAAGAGATTTATAAACTATTAGCAGAATTTTTAAGTCTATTCTATGACATACTGGTAGCCAATGTAGAGATTTGAGAACTGGTGTAATGTGTTCGACTTTCTTGGTTCTTGTTAAAACTCTAGCAGCCGCATTCTGAATGAGCTGAAGTTGTTTGATAGCTTTTTTGGGAAGGCCTTTGAAAAGACTGTTGCAGTAGTCTAACCTGCTAGAGATGAAAGCATGAATGAGTTTTTCCAGATCTTGTTGGGACATTGTTACGCTCTCCCTGAGATGTTTGGACATTGTTACGCTCTCCCTGAGATGTTTGGACATTGTTACGCTCTCCCTGAGATGTTCTCCACTAGGGAGGGAGAGGGCAACCTCCTGCCTAGAACCACTCTGCTAGTAGGTGTACAAATAACCGACCATGGCTGTGGTGCACGCACTTATTGATAACCAAACCAAAATGGGTACCTTTTAAATAAAAGGATTTATTTGCCGGGGTGAAAAGTATATTTACAAGTGCAGGTGAGGGCTGACGAGACAACGATGATGGACAGGAACCAATAACGAATAGGGGAGGAACCACACGCACACCACTTCACCTAGGGGGGAGACAGACAGAAGCAAAACAAAAACAGACAGGACACAATACAAAACATACACGTCTGTAACAACATATAGCCTCTAATCCTTGCTATATTTTTTAGATGATAAAAGGCAGATTTTCTTATAAACTTGATGTGGGAGTTAAAGTTCAGATCAGAGTCAATAATAATGCCAAGACTTTTCACCTGGTCCTTTGGCTTCAGAGATAAGGATTGGAGATGAACAGTAACTTTGAGTCTTTCTTCTTTAGCACCAAAGACAATTATCTCTGTGTTGTCTTTATTTAGTTGTTTACAACCATATAAACAAAGAAAATCTACATGAACAGTGGATGACAAACAAATGTAAAACAAGACAGAACATTGAATGAAAGATAAGAGACACAATGTACATCTCAAACATATTTCAGAAATAGTAAACGACATGTACATGAATGTGGTTGTATCCTGTGTATTCAAATGGGGAAAATCCATAGAAATCGGTATATATCAGAGATATTCATCAAAACATTAACATATCAGCACCGTATAGCTAAACTGAAAATATATTCTCCTTGTTGTCAGAGATGCACTGGACCCTTAAGTCTCTCTCAGTGTGAGGTTCCTGGCTGGGCTGTTCATTATTGGCTGTCCAGCCCTTGATCAGATGTTTGACAAGTGATTAATCAAGCAGGCAGCCTCGGTGGAGGCAGCTGAAAGTTAATTTCCACACTTCAGCCTGTGGAGATGAATTAGAGTCCCAGGCAGACGGGACAGCTACCCCGGCACCCCGCTCAGGGTGACCTCTGCCCCCCCGCCTGCGTCGGGATGACTAGAAGCTCCAATCCCGGCTCCGCTCTCATCCCTGTCACACACCCACCCCGGCACACAGCGGATGTGAGAGCGGCAGAGGCAAAGTCATCTCTTGGAACTGGGCGTGGCCGGGCACCAAGGTGGGGGAGAGGGGTGGAACACCACGTCTACCTGTACCACCAGGCCTATGTGTGTATCTGTGAGGAAGAGCTGAGCCTGAGGGGTCAGGGTGGGGGTTAGGGCTCACACTCACCCCCCTACACTGGTGTTACAGCAGCAGCTGCACCTCTCCTTGAGAAGACTTGGCTTCTGCTTGTCCGTGTTAACATGGAGGACGTAGACCAGTTTCGTCAGGGTCTTCTGGAACTGACAGCAGACCCTCACGCCAGCATCCAGGAGCAGGTCAGGCACATGACCCTTCCTCTCCAGAGACAGCCCCCTCAGGTCTCCCTGTAGTAGCGAGGGTGCTGAGTGACCCTGCTGTCCCCCGGGGCAGAGGAGAACCAACAGGGCACGGCACATCTCCTGAGTTCAGCTTCTGACTGTGGGCGTAGAGGGTCAGGGCGCTCTCCTCAGTGGTGCCCATGGGGCTCAGGCTTTGCCCTAGCGAAGCCCACCTGGATCTCCTTCAGCTGCAGTAGGGGGGAGGTGGTGGAAGACTGCCAGGGGCCCGGGGTCAGAGGTCGTCAGAGGACGTCAGACTCCAGTAGGAGGCTGGGGTTGGCTGCACATTTAGCTACACTGAGCCAGTAGTTTTGTGAGACTAGTAGTCTAGTGAGACGTCTCTCCTGAGAGCTGAACACTGATGGGCGGGGGGGGGGGGGGGGGATCACAGACTGAAGCCAGTTCACTATGTGGGTGTGGAAGCAGGGGCTGGAGTCTAAGCAGGGCCCCTGGAGAATCTATCAGTTTCTGGCAGAATAGTTGCACTCCCTCGCTCACCTGCATTGCTACTGGGCTCTCCTGCTGCCCTGAGGCCCTGATCAAGCTCTGCTCTGGAGGGGGGGGGGGGGCTGTGGCCCCCTTGTGTGTTCCTGTGGTGACCTGAGCCCTCTGTGATGAATCCAGAAGAATCAACTGTTTCCTGACTCTCTGTGACTGCTCTAGCTCTCTGGCTGTACTCTGTTCCCTTGACAAACCAGCTTCATTAATTGTGTTCTGTTCCTGTGAACACTCCATTTGCCTTGACTGTGTTATGGGGCTGTGAGAAGGTTTGGATGTACTCTGTGGTCAGTGGAGCTCTGCAGGGTGCTAACATGTCTCCGATGGCTGTGTGCCGTAGCTCCGTCTGGGTGCGCTGCACCGACGGCAGCTCCTTTAGCAGAGAAGTCAACATGACTCTGTTTTGACCAGAGAGAACGTATTATAACTGTTCTTCACTACAGATAGGACCTGACTCTCCCTCACGAGAGAGACCACCTGACTGGACCGGCTGGGGCCCCCCAGACTGCAGGCCTTCCTCCCTGACCTGCCGCAGCTCCCCCGGGGATCACCCAGCATCCTGAAACATCCAGGACACCTTGCTGACCAGAGAGCCCCAGCCCAGAGCTCCTTGGTCCTGCTCCCCGGCTGCCTGGGTCTCTACGTCACCCTCCCCACGGCTTTCATCCGAAGCCCTGGATCCATCAATCACACCGCGGCTACCCCTGCAAGGCTACTTCCTCTAGCGGACAAGTGGCGCTGCCTGCCTGGCTGAGTGTCTGTGCGGAGTGTTGAGCATCAGTGTGAGCACTGGCCTGTGGGAGGGAACAGGCCCGGTTGCGTGGTTCCTCCTTCACTCTGACGGTGGGAGACGCTGCCTAATGAGGTCCCTCCAGAGCCACGGAGGCCCCGCGTAGCCGTCAGCCATGACACTTCGACTCTCGTTAGCGTCCCCCTCCGGCCCCGTGCCACATCCATCACCCTGGCCCGGGACAGACGTCTGCAAGAGGCTGGCATCCCCAGGCCGGTCGGCGCCCCCTCAGCATCCACCTCCAGCCTCACTTTCTCTCTCTCCATGCAGAGCTCCCTCCCTAAGCCTCTCAGACAACGTCCCTGCCCCTGATTTATGAGGAAGGTCCCACTCCTCCTCCTTTCCCCTCTTCCTGCTCCTGGCCATCCCTTGTGTTTAACCCACTCTGTCGAGTGGCTTCACGCAACACTGAACTATGACAAGAGAGAGACATGACATTTTCTTGGTATGGCCTCTTTCTGGATGTGAGAAAGAGAGAAGAAAGGAGAGGGGGAGGGGGGGAGATAATTAATATTTGTGACTTCAAAAGTAATTCTTCTTGGTTGCTTGTCTAATGTTATCCAGGTAGAAAAGGTGTGATAACTTGCATTGCCACCCTTTAAAGCATGTTTTACTTTGTGTGAATAAAGCATTAACAGGCAAATGGAGTGAGGAGCAAGGAGATGTAAACATGATTTGAAAGTGCCCTGCATACAATGTGCTTTCACAAAACGTGAGTCATTTTCTTTGAGGTAGGCCACAAAACCCATGCAGGAAAGTGTAATAGGTTTGAAATATGTGCATAATAAACAAACAAAACAAGTCGAGGGAAAAAGCATTTCATGCTCCATAAAAATCTGTACGAGGCCAGAGTGGGGAGGGGAGCAGCCATTATGGGAACAGCTCCAGTTTGTTAAGAGGTGGAACTGTCTGCTGCTTGGTGCTTAGATCAAAACACTTCAAAACACAAAAACAACCTCGATAGCCAAGCACACTGGGACAGATACTCTTGCATCAAAATGCAGAAAGTCACTCTCACTGACTTAAACCAAAAATAGAGTCCTCAGTTTGAGGATTCACTACGCTGAATTTCCCTAAAGAGAAAAACGGGTTAAAACTTTGCACATTGTAAATCTGGTCCAGACATTAGAAAGCTTTACCTATATTACCTAGTATAAGTACTGTATATTAACAAATCAATATAGTGTGTTTATAGAGCTGGTTGTAAATGTGTGTACATACCACAACCATGTAGGTCTGCACTGGGGAAGAGATGGAGCTGATCTGCAGTCTAGAGTCTGAATTCACCGTAGCAAGCACATTCATCCTAGTGGGAAAGGAGGCGGTTCAAACAGATGATTGAAATAATACATTAACATATGCATAATAATAATAATACACTGTTACTCTATCAGGAAAAAAACACATTTCATCTTAATGATATTTATATGAGGGGGCGTGGGTGCAAAGCAATTGGGTTTACATCCTAATACACGCTGCCAGGCTCTTTGTTTTCAAAATGTTTAATTATTTGCTGTAGTGTGACGCTAGAGACTTCACACTGTTTGCAGGCAAAAGACAAGACTGCAAATGCCCCCCCTTTGCAAAACCATCTATTAGATTTGAATAGCAAACAGCCCAAATGCCTGAATGAGATAAGAGCCACTCAACTAGCTGTGAAATTAAATAGAATCTGTGCATGTAGATTTGAGGATTTACATACAATACTCCACGCTCAGGGGAGAAGAGGAAAAAAAGATTTCTGACAGCAAACAGCAGCTTTAGCGAAGGTTTTATGTATTACTGCAGGCAGACATGAAGGGAACATTAAGCCCTCATCCAGATCCACACAGGGCACAGTGGAGTCCCTCCGGATGATTAAAGGCTTTCTGCAGATCTTGAGGTCAATACAGACGAGGTCCTGCACCGAGCCCTCTGACTAAATCCAAAGGAGATTCAGTCTGACCCCTGTGCTCATGTCCCAGAGGCCACTGATCTGAGCCCTGTCCTCATGTCCCATAGGCCAGTGATTTTGGCCAGGTCGAGGTAGTGGAAATGGAAATGCACTGTGTGATACTGAGTCTCATAGATACCCACCCACTCTCCCATCTTCCAGGCTCTCTGCAAGAGGAGGCTGGTGCTCCTCTGTCTGTAACCTCATTAGGCCCAATCTCACCCCCCTAGCATTGGTTGGTTTCTGCCCAGAGGAGCTTGTCTCCCCCTGGCCTGCCCTCTACACAGTGTACGCCTGTGCGCCTCCTCCTCCTCCTCCTCCTCCTCCTCCTCCTCCTGCTGTCTACTCTTCACCCTGTCTTCCTCTCTCTGGTCCAGTAGCTGCATCTGCTGCACCTCCTCTTCTCTCTGTCTATGCTCCTGCTCCGAAAAGAGCATTTGTATGTGTGTGCAGTACTCCATAAGTAATGGGACAGTGGAACATTATTCATTCCTTTTGCGCTGTACTCCAAAGGTTTGGATTTTAAATCAAACAATTACTATGAAGTTAAAGCATAGATTATCAGCTTATATTTGATGGTATTTCTGTACATATTGGTTTCACCATTTAGAAATTACAACAACAAATGTCATTTTTAACACAGTCCCCCTATCCGCTTGTTAAGTCTGACGTCAAAAGTGACGTTTAGCCATTTCCGAGTCCAAACCAGAAATTCCCTCCACCAGAGTACCTGTGAACTACAGCGGTAGAATGACTGTTTAATCGTTTTTTAGACTCTGATCTATTCATACAACAAGGAACACAATACTTTCCCGTTTTCCCCATATTGTCAGGGTATTTGAGCCTCGGAAAAGCGCTATATAAATATAATTAATTATTATTATTATTTCGGCATTTCGAAGACAGCGCCTCAGCCAACGTTGGACCCGGAAACACGTCACGACTTAACAAGCGGATAGTCCCCCCTATTTCAGGGCACCAAAAGTAATGGGACAATTGGCTTGACGTTTCTGGTTAGTCAGATGTGTTCTGTCACGTCATTTGTGCAGCATAAGAGAGGTGTCAATGTCTAGTATTGATTCTAGGCTTTGCGTTTGCCTTAGGAATCTGCTATTGGTATCTGTCAACATGAGGACCAAAGAGATGTCAATTAGGTCATGTTCTCACATGAAAGTCAGAATCATGACCAGGAGCAAGTGGATGAGATTGCAACATTGTTGCATAAATTATTTCTCTGATTTGCGTTCTCACAGCCCTTTATATCAATGAAGTAACATATGCAATCGAAGCAACAGACGTGGTAGTTGATTGGTCAGAAAAATTTAAAATTGCCCGTTCGTCCCGCTCTTATCCAGATCAACACGCATGCTCTGTTGTTGTCCTATGGACAGCCTCGATGCGTCGTTTCTAATCGGAGCGAAACCACCCTTTTCAAGCGCCGGAGCATGCGTTGGTTGTTTGCTCCGGGAGCGACTTCGAATGCGCGTTCTCACAGCTCCAAACGACGCAGAGCAAAGCGAATTGTATCCTAAACTCCGATTCCAAGTGATGCTAATGTTCTAGTGAGAACACACCCTTAAAGTAAAGACTGAAATATAAAAAATATCAGAAACATACTTCTTACCAAAAACAGTTTGGAACATCATTAAAAAGGGAGAAAGCACCGGTGAGCTCAGCAATAGCAAACAGCCTGGCAGGCCGTGAAATACTTCTACAGTGGATGACTAAAGAATGCTCACCATAATTAAGAAAAACCCCAAAACAAACAACTGTCCAACAGATCAGGAATACTTATTCTGCAGATGGTAGTCTCTGAAATGTCCTCACCTACCATCTGGAGAGTCACCAGCTGCACTACAGAAACTCTACCGCAAAGTGCAAGATAACCACAAGTTATCCTCCTAAAGGATGGTCAGGAGTGCCTGAAAAGCACCTAAAATGCCTGCAGAGTTCTGGGGAAATGTATCGTGGGCAGCAGCAGAATGTATTCTCTTGTCTGCTTGAGTACAAGGAAATGGCTCCAAACTCATTGGATTGTGTGTCATCATACTGTACAATGAGATGCCTTTTTAAGAGGTTTTTTGCCATCTATGAATGCAGGACATTTCAGAGGAAAAAATGAAAAATAACAATACAGAAGAAAAACTAAAAAGGCTCAAATCAGAGCCTGTACAGCAGATGGAGAGCTAGAGTTGACTACAACAGGAGTTAGCTACCAGCGGTAGGGAGAGAGATTGAAGAAAGACGATGGGAGCAGCCCTATGATGGACGCTAGCTAATGCCACATGCTCACCGTCACAGCAGATCTGACGGTGTAATAACAGCCTGTCGGAAGCCAGTGGTAGCAAAGCACTTATGTCGCCTTTGTTTTAGAGACAGGGTGTACCGTACAGTACTAGAAGTATACGGGGAGCTAAGATGGCCATTAAAAGAGATGTGGGTCAGACATCTACCTTCCTCCTCCGCTATGACTTTTTCTCTTAGGTCATCCTTAAGTACTGTAAGTACCCCATGTAGTTAATTTGCTCTCATGAGCCCTGAAAAGAGATCCAATTAATTTGTCCTGGTTTGAAGTTTAGAAATGGTCAGAGAGAGACAGGCGGATAGAGCAGTCTGGCACAGACTAACACAACGACACCGACCTTAATGTGCATGCTGCCTGCTAGCCAACCTGGCTATTTGCTTTAGAAGCATCAATGAGGAAAATGTATTGCATATCACAGGTAGATGTTCTACCTCAAAACTAGGCCAAGTACGGTACAATGATGTTAGTCATCTGGCATTTTAACCCAAGCCCAATGTCTTACCAAAAATACAGTATGAACAGACCAATAATTAGATGAAATCTTTAGCATAGCAGTTGCCCCTTCCTATCCTCACATGGCACTGATTCATGTGTAGATACATGAACTGGTTCAGACTGCAAGATAAGGACACAACAATTCAATTCAATTCAACTTTATTAGCCATGTGCAGTGCACTAGGAACATGACTTGGTATTCTCCATGCTGAACAAGCTACAGTACATACAACAGCAAGACGACAATACAACAATACTCAAGACAATATATACAGTACCAATATGAGTCAATAAATATACTGAACAACTCAATATAGCTCAAAATGAGGTTTGTTTGTGATAAACAAAGAGTTGTGTTAACCTGATCAATTCTATAGTATGCTCCCCAGAAGAGTCCACTCTGACGTGACTCTGTCTGGGGAGGTCTTTGGATGACAAGGCGGAGGCCATGGTGAAGATACCCTACACTCCATCATCTGTGTGTTGGCTGTTGTCTTAATGTTAGTTAGTACAGTGTGTTGTCTGGATGCTATCGCTATTTGTTCACAATGAGTGGGATGTATGTTATCTACTCTGAGGACAGAATGCATGACTTCTAATGGTAAAAGAAACTCCTCTTCTAGATAACTTTCTCAATGTCCCCCGATTGCTAGTGGGGGGACATCAATCCCGCACTCTCCATCTCCTCCTCTCGTCCCTCCGTCTCCAACTCACCCCCCCCCCCCCCCCCGCTCCTCTGTCTCGCTTGCTAAATCATCTCTGCGGTCTCCTGCCTGCAGAAACGCTGCTGTTTGGGGATGTTGTCTTCAAGGAAATTACATGTCAAACAGGAAGAGTTGCTGTAAAACATCGGGGTATCAGATCCAACTAGGCCGCAGAGCAGAGGCCTGCTGAGATCTCCACTGGCTTGTTATGGAGCAGGTGGCCTAAGAGAGGCTCTCCATGTGTACGTTTGCACGCTTCCGCCTCCCAGGGACGGAGCAGTGATTTATGGGTTTCATTTGGTCTTTACGCCAGACAAACACTACGCAATAAGCGAGCACACTCTGGATACTGGGGTGGGGAACACTGTGAATTGGACGTGTTGTTGGACGCACTGTTGATTAGGTCCGATATCATTTCCAGGACAGTGTAGCTCTGACTTCAAGCCAAATCATCGACAGCTAAATGTTCATCTAAATGTAGATTTGGAGACGCTGCTGACTGTATGATGCAAAAAATACTTTTGTTGAGTGAAATAGTAAAGGTATCTACTCTTGTATCTAACGACGCGTTTCAGAATGTAGCATCTTCTGTATCATGAGCCATGTTTCAATGTAGAACCTGAGCTGCGATTTGTGACAAAGGAGAGTTAGAAAGCATTCACATGTCTGTAATATATGTATGAGTCATTGTCTTACTTCAGGTATAGTCATTCAAGCATGACGGCGTTTCACGTGAACTACTATATCAGTGTGGATGATGTGTGATTGGTGTGTGAGTGTAACTCACTCAGGGTGAAACAGCATCCCCCTTGGCTAGGTTTGCCGAAGCCTTGGAGAAGCCCACTCTGAGACAAACATCAAACTGAGAATTTTAAACGAATGTCTGTTCATGCGTTATGAATGAGGGGCAGCTGCCTGTAACAGACATGTAATTATGCTGTGGTTTAATTAAAGTAAACATGTCATTGCCACTCATGGCAAATCATAATCGTTTTTTCTTCACAAAACATGAACCGGGTGACTGTGGAGAATCGAAAACATTGATTGATTCACGCCTGGATTGAGTGTGTCGGAAAATAAAACTTATTAGAAGTGAAGAGCACACAGGGGCGGCTGTGGTGCAGGAGGTAGAGCCGGCATCTATTGATCACAAGGTTGGCAGATTGGAGGTTCGAGCCCCGGCTTGCCACATGTCGAAGTGTCCTTGGGCAAAACACTGAACCTCAAATTGCTCCCAATGAGCGAGCCGGCGCCTTGCATGGTAGCTTGCCACCATTGGTGTGTGAATGGGTGAATGAGAGGCCAGGAACGGAGTACTCAGAGCGGTTTATTGAGCTTCCAAAGTTGCCGCGCACGTCACTGACGTGTCGCCGGCTTTACTATTTAAATAAACAAAACAAACTTAAAGCACACGGATTGCCGCGGCGTCAGTCCCCTTTTCGGGTTGCGCTTGTCGGGGCTCGGGCTCGGGCTCTGGCTCTGGCTCGCTCTCTCTCGCAGTTTTCCACTGCCCTCCTCACTGCTGGGGGAACAAACACACACAGGTTAAATAGACCAGTTGGGTAACGAGCCTGATTACTGACACCCGTCCGCAATCAGGTCGTCACCCATCCCCCACCGGCAGTCTGGCTCCCTCTGGCTCCCTCTGCAGGCCAGAACGCGCCATGCTCCCCACATGCTGTAAGTTTGAATTCTAGTCCATTCAATAACAAGGGAATTAATACATTTTCAATCCAATTGAATATATCAAAACAATTCATCTTGATTGTATCACCACACAAATGGAAATAGTACCATAAAGCTAACTTGAAATTACAGTGAAAATTAATTATAGCCACGATACAAATGTTGATAGCTTTGAATGCTATAATTAATAGTGGAAACTGTTTCATATAATACCCAAACTTAATACGCTGATTTCTTATAGGACAGGGTTGAAAATAAGATGTATTTAAGGGCCTACTACCTCTTTCGGGTAATAGCAGCATTCTAAATATACATTAACAGACTTAACAGCCTGGAAATATTCCATTACTGTACCTGCTAAACTTGCCTCAGTAAATGTATGTGATTGAAAATAAGAGAGCCATACAATCCCACCCCTTGCCAGTTATACAGCCCATTATCAAGACATTTTCTTCACAACTCTGAGGGAACGTCTGACTAAAATATTGAAAGAGACATGGGAATACAGTGTGGTAGTGGTGTACATCAACTGCACAGCAATACGTATTAGAAGAATTACAAATGACTATCCACATTTTACCCAAACTACGCTCTACAGAGTGAGAAAGCCAACTTGTGAAATGTCAGGTTGTTCTCTG
This sequence comes from Nansenia antarctica, assembly GCF_963989245.1. Classification (NCBI taxonomy): domain Eukaryota; kingdom Metazoa; phylum Chordata; class Actinopteri; order Argentiniformes; family Microstomatidae; genus Nansenia; species Nansenia antarctica. The sequence continues at coordinate 5,398,216 of NC_137674.1, forward strand.
GGCTGGCTTGAGTGTCTGGTCTGGGGGAGAAGAGTGGTTGTACTGTGGGCTTACCTTAAATGGACCTGGCATTTCTCTCTAAGCTGGGCGGCCTCTTTAGGATGGTTAAAGCGTAATAGGGAGCCTCTCCCTAGCTGTGTGATTGTACCTGTAACGAGACACAGAAAGCATAACACATAGTGTGATAAAGGAGCCTCTAGTCACACACACATACATGTTCCTGTAAGCCATAGGCTATACTGTTTTGTTTTTGTTTTTTTTACACTTGTATAGCACCTCTATCCAAAGTGCTTTACAATGGCCTCTCATTCACCCATTCACACACATTCACACACATTCACACACCAATGGCGGCAAGCTACCATGCAAGGCGCCGGCCCGCTCACTGGGAGCAATTTGGGGTTCAGTGTCTTGCCCAAGGACACTTCGACATGTGGCCAGCCGGGTCTCGAACTGCCGATCTGCCAACCTTGCGATCATTAGACGGCGGCTCTACCTCCTGCGCCATAGCCGCCCCTACTGTGCCCCTACCATACACCCAGCAGCAGGAATATACCCCTACCATACACCCAGCAGGCATATACAGTACCCCTACCATACACCCAGCAGGATAATTAGCCTGGGTGGGTGGACTCAGAATACACACTAAACCTCTAGCAGCTGCTTCAACCATGGGAACCTCATCCTCCCCACTTCTTACTCAGGGACTACACCAGCCATCTCTTGCTCTGAACTTTTCGAGAAACTTGACAAATAAAACCGAAAAGTTTTGTTAAATTTCTCATTCCTTCGCTTGCAGTAAAGTGAATGCTTTGCCCATGAAGTACACAATCTTTCCAAAGTGATTGGCTCTGGCTGAGACCTAGGGGATGATTTACCAGAGAAAATAGGCTAGAAAGACTTGGGGATGTCTTGTAAAGCTATGGAGTAGCGCTGATATTAGGATTTATATATCAGGCTCATTCACACTGCGCACATCGAGAGATTTTCTTCAGGTCTCCTCTCCCATTCTCCTTCTCCCCCTTCAGTGCAGCAAATACTAATCTCGCTGCTATTAATGACTTCTGACGAATGACAAAGCACCTGAGAGGCCAGACTGTGATGGATTCGGGCTGCAGCGGGACCGAAAATTACTATCATTTGTTCAAAGAAAATGGCGTCTGATGCAGCCGTTTCTGAAGGGGATATTGGGCAAATTGAAATGGTTATAAAGGAGAGCGGCGTGGCGTGGTCCTTTCATGTGTGGGGCTCCCAGCAGTTTTTATCTTGCCAAAGCAAAGTAGGGGAGAGAGACTAACGGGGAAAACTTCCAGGCCTGGCTGGCAGACTGTAGGTTTTTTTCTCGGGGACCAAAGTTTCAGCTCTGCTCTCCCTCCACTGAAAGGTTAATCCTCTGGCCCACTTCAAACCCAGCGGCCCTATCAGCTCCATCTGCCAATTAAGCGGAGGGCCTAGGGCTTTGTCTGGGGTTTTGTCCAGGGCCTCTCTCGCCCTTCAAAATGTTACTAAGAGAAATGGCATCTGCCCTGTGGAGACCAGCATTCCCATCCTGTCCAACCCAGAGTGCACATGGTCACACCGCCTTAGGGAGGCCAGGAATCTAAAGTGGATTCCGATGAGAAGGGATGAAAGGCAGCAATCTCCTAGAATCTAATTGAAATAGGAGAAGAGATGGTATTGGGAGCAATTTAGGAACTGTAATATGTATGTTTATGTCTTGGAGAATCAAATTTGCACTGTTTCATTATACAATTGATATTGGGTGGAATGGAATCCCAACTTGAAATCTGCGTAACAACAAACAAATCTCCACCACATACCCCAATACAGATTGGGTTATCAAGCGTAGTGAATCAACCACTAAAACAAACCATGGGTGAAGGACAATCACAGTAAGCTCCTCTGCCCCACTCCATTTCATTCACTTAAGCATATATTTAATACTACACCTACCCACAGTAGATTATTGTTCATTGATTGTTCATGTGATAGCCCTAAGTGGGTTAAATACAATTCTACTGAAACCGAAATGATTATTAACCTGAGTCAGATGGCAAGGCTGTGACACCTCCAGCCCACTGACAGAGCACAACACACCACCCTGGGGGATCAGGGTCACGGTTACAGCATAGTTCTTGGAACATTTTGGAACCCAATACCATGAATGGGAAGGCTGTGGTGCAGCCCAGAGGTAGAGTCGGCGTCTATTGATCGCAAGGTTGGCAGATCGGCGGTTCGAGCCCCGGCTGGCTACATGTCAAAGTGTCCTTGGGCAAGACACTGAACCCCAAACTGCTCCCAATGCGCGGGCTGGTGCCTTGCATGGTAGCTTGCCGCCATTGGTGTGTGAATGTGTGTGTGAATGGGTGAATGAGAGGCCGTTGTAAAAAGCTTTGGAATAAGGCGCTATATAAGTCAGTCCATTTACCATTTATGAAGCACTGGGAGACGGGGGAGAGAGACACACAGAGAGGTGAGGGCATCATGCTCAGTCTGTGGAAATAATCCAGCTACTAAATTGTATATGAACAGCAGTACCCAACAGACAACTTCTTCCTCCCGACTCACCAATATGCTGATTAGATGACGCCTCATCTCCACCAACCAGCGTTCTGCCCTCCAGTAACAAGATCAGAAGGCCATGTCTGCTAGCAAGCATCTTTTGAACAGTGAGAGATGCATCAATATGGATTTTCCAGATTGACATAACAATGAGTGTTTTCAAAAGCCATAATTGGCTCAAGAAAGGTTTTATATATATATATACCACAGACTTCTCAGGCTCTTAACTCAAAGGGATGATACATTCTTTACATAAGTGATGTATTTGTAATGGAATACATTTAGATTGAGAACTTTAAGGCAACTGTGGTGGTTTTATATCATTTAATACTGAGAATTTAGGTCTTTCTGCATGCTGGTGAAGCTGGCTCTGGAGGAAGGCTTTCCCTTCCTGAAGAGGTGGGCCAAGAACTGTGGTCAGAAAGATTATGATTGGTCAAGCAAGAATAGTGACTTCATCAGGCAGGAAACCGATATATAATGCTTGCCCCTCTGACAGGAAGGGGCTTTTTGGCTATTTGCTTTTGTCTTTTTGTCTGCTATTTTCTCTCTGCACTCATGTGACGTTGCTTAATAAAAGGCCTTTTTGGAGACAATTGATTTAAGCTCTTTGTGCTTCATAAGTTTTACTCAATCTATTAAGAATCAATTAAATCCACAACACCACACTCACCTTTAAAGGATAGAGGATAATATCAGTACTGAGGGGGGGGGGGGGTCATCATCAATGCCAATCAGATGAGGCTTCTCAGAGTCCAGGATCACTCCAATGCCCTAGAGCTACAGCCTCCTCCTACAGGGGAAATTACAGAAGAAGAGAGAAGAGAGAGAATCATCTTCATATAGCTGGTAGCAAGTCAGACTCACAATATACAACGAAACCGCTGACAGACGTTTAATGGCAAACAGCAGAAAAGTGAATTCTTTATGAGCGCTCTTCCTTGCCTGAAGGCCAAACAGAATAATAGCGACGCTCCAACCATGTGTCGCTGTGTAGCGCCACAGTGGCTAAAGGCAAGAGAGGGGCTATAAATCATTCAGATTACCATAGCTACGTTCAAACTGTACATGGTGTTCACCAAGCGAAACCACCGCATCGCTAGGGCAACCACAGAGAGACTATGCACCATTGATTTTATAACCATTTCTAAGTGACAGCACACTATAAACATTCACTACTGTCATTAAAAACACCCCCAGACTAAAGGAAGAAGTGAGTCAACTAACTATGTGAAACTTCAGCTAATTACACCGTGTCGTCTCCAAACAGCTAGATCAAACAACAGCCAAGGTTTTGTCCCACAAACCCCCACGTCCATCCCATCAACCCCCACGTCCATCCCATCCATGCCTTATGAATACAATAATATGTTTTCTTCTCGGAACACAAATCATTTTGCAGTGCAATGCCATTTCAGTAGAGGTGAAGAAGAATTGAGGGGAAATAGATATGATTATAAAAACACAATTTCATGAACAAATATTTCTCCTCTGAAAAATGATACGTGTTCACGCCAACTATACACAATGTTAGACCGTGAATAACATGAAAGGTGTACGGTCCATATATTTCACACGAGCCTGTGATTAATGGTGCACTGTAGTGCTGACATTCAGATTACAGGCAATCACACTCCGACATTACCAGTCACATCAGAGACTCAGGAGTCAGCCTGAAATCAATGGTCACATGAAAATCCATTCCGCTTGTCCAGAAACCCTTGCTAAATATGTATTTATTGGCATTTCAGCACCTCACAACGGGAAGGTGATAAGAGGGAGAAAAATGTATTTAATACATGAAAGCCATTTTTAAAGCCTAGTATGTCTAAACCTCCACCTGTGATCCGCTTCACATGCTGTCTGCTCCACTGCCCAACTGATATTAGCAGAGCAAAATGTGCAATACACACACTGCCTGCCCTTAGTCACACAGTGTGTGTAGTGTGAGCGTGTGTGTGTGTGTGTGGTGTGTGCGTACGTGTGTGTATTATACGTTTTTCAGGTAGGCTTGTTTAAATCTTATTGCAGAGTGGTCTCTGCAGGTCTGATTTAACTAGAGGTGGGCTTGAGAAATGACAACAGGCATATGGCTGCAGACAGTGGAATGATACTGGCTCCTCCCATGAAGCCCGGTTAACAAACAAGCAAGTCAATCGGAGTCCCATTCCACAACGCTAGGCCCACCGGGCCTGAAGGGCACCTGGTAATTAAAACAGACTCACTAAATCAAGCAATTAAAAGCTGACCAAAGTTTACAAGGCTAATGACCTGTTTCCTTTCTGTGCACTGGCTATTATGTGTGTGAGTGGCCCTGTCAGGAGAATCATTCTGTCTTAAGATAAGATGTGGGACTCACACCTTGCATTTCCATGGATTATCATAACCGACCATCCCACAAGGCTGACCAGAAAATATCTCACATATGGAAAAGTCAGTCAATACATTAACTTCCCCTCCCTCTCAGCCTCCTCTGGCCTCCCCGTATAGATCCCAAGTGGCCACCCCCCACCCTCCATTGACAGTGAGAGGGGAGAAATCCTTTTTTTTTCTAATGAAGAGGGAGAGGCATCGACTCCAGTCCTGTACTTAATTAAAGGGATTCTTCACAGACTTCATTAGAGGTGAGGTGCAGTCTGGCAGATTAATGCACTGTGTCACTTTCCAGAGACATCAAGAGGAGATGAGATTCTCCCCCACTCTCCCACCCACCCAGAGTACAGGCCGTGCAGCATTCCGTAGAGACAGACAGACCCTGCTGCCTCTCTGCCATGTAAAGGAAGGCTGTCTCCCTCACCCTCTCCCATGATGAAGGCAGGTGGTGAACATAATTAACTTTGCCCTCGACTAGCAGCCGGGCTTGGACAGCGTTTAAGCTCCCATTAAAGCCATCATCCGTAGTTGGGTAGAAATGTTAATGGATTTCTGAGTGCTTCTACTCCTCGATATCACACTCCACTGTAGGCCAACCAATCATCCTTGCCTTACAGCCTGCCCACCCTCCTAGCCTAGAGGAAGCCACATTTGAAGCATGTCAATGAGAAGTCCTCACAGAGCACAGCACAGGGTAGGGGGTCGTCTCTAGCTGAGGTAGTGCTGGGGTAAGCTCTTCCCTGGGAATGTCTCCAAAGAGGTTGAAAGTCCTTTGCAGTGCAACTGGAACAAAAAACTGTATCCGATCCATATTAAATGTGAATAATTATGATGGTGATGGTGCACACCATTGAATGGAGGGGAGGCTACACATCACCTACACATGACAGGGCCTCTAAGCAAGCAGCTCTGATAGAATCAGTCTGGGTCTGACAACAGTGCTGTCACTGTACACACACACACACACACACACACACATACAGTATATGTTACGGTACATGTGGGAATACGGTACATGTGGGACAACTAGGGTTATGGTTAGGTGCTAGGGTGACTTGGTACATGCTGGCATGTCTAACCCTAACCCTACCTCTAACCCTAACCCTAGCACCTAAACCTAACCCTAGTTTTCCCACATGTACCGTATGTACCATAGAGAGAGAGAGAGGTTAGATTAGATTAGATTAGATGATATATATTATATTACATACACCAGAGGAAGCTCATTGAGTTCTATTGGACACCAAAGAGAGTTCATGGTTCAGTAGTGGTCACTCGATTGCTTCTTGATTTTCTTTGCAAGACAAGGAAAGGGAATAATCAAGGCCTTCTGAAAAGAGCTTCTTCACCCAGGCTTCCTTAGTCATATAGAAAATCAAAGGTCATCCATAATGATATATCAAAGATAACTGCCCACAAAATGAATAAGTTAAGGTCATGAAACGCATTAACGATGAAATATTAAATGAAAAATGAATAAAGCGGATGGAGCTGCATCACTGCAAGAATCAAGATACCATATTCCAGGTTCCATATTTCAATTTGCACTGTCTGCTGATCATAGCACTATTGAGCCAGAGTAAAGAGTAAAAAGAAAGATTAGCACTAACCGAAAAAATAAAACACATTGATGTGCCTCCCCGCACATCTTTCTCCATCATGTTCTGTCTATACACGCCTGTAAAACAAATAGTTTTGCATTAAGGGGATCTGTGGCACCTCACAAACAAAAACAAATATCAGGATACATCAGATAAAACTGTCTTGGTAAGGCAAAGCTATGACAAGACTGCATTTTTTTTGCAGCATTGTGTCTTAGTGTGAGTGTGAGAGTGAGCGCGTAACAACTTTGCATATTTGACCAATCCATTACACTCAGTACCCCTAGAGTTCATATATCAATAGATTTCTTAGACCTTGCCCATATGGGGCTCTGCATGGGGAACACTGCTGCTCTTGGGGTGAATCGAAATAGAAACAATGAGCGATATAGTGCAAATAAGATATAGATATAAAAGAGGTACTCCAGTTACTATATCATGGCCGTGTGTGTGTGTGAGTGTGTGTGTGTGTGTGTGTGTGTGTGTGTGTGTGTGTGTGTGTGTGTGTGTGTGTGTGTGGTTGAGACAACAAACACTACAATAGGATAAGATAGGCTGCAACCCTAGCCCCCCTGTAGGAGCTATGGGGCACAATGTGATGTTTCTCCCAACCTTCCTCCCTCCCTTTCTCATTCCCTCCATCTCTCTCTTGCCATATCTCTCTGGCTAAGAGGCTGCTCTTAAACCAATCTCATATTAATTACCTTCCCTTTCCCACATGCCCTGCAACCAATCTTGGGAGCCGAGGATGAATAACTTTGCATTCCAAAACTGCCTAGGATACAGAATAAAAATTCTGTTTACACTGTTCTCGGACGACATGCCGTCTCTCAGCCTAAGCGGAAAATTACTTTCCCTCTCAGCGAGGAGCTGAGAAGGTAACCCCCACCAAGCCAGCCATACTCAGGAAGAATTAAGGTGGGTAAGATGTATCGGCTAAGGTGTTTGAACAATCACCATAAAGAATAGAATAGCTGTACAGGCTGTAGAAGGGCTGTACATACAGTAGAAACACAATGCCAATGGACATCATGAAGCCTCCATGAAATCCGTTTGATCTCATTTAACTAATCAAAGTGAAGTCTCAGCTATAAGAGCGTTTACTTGTGGTTTAGTTCATATATTGGAGGTTTATTTAAATGTGCTCCCCTAGCCTAAGCTTTAGACCTGACGGGCAAGCTTTTTACTTTCTCAGTCATATCAATGGATTTTCTCTGAAATGGAGGATGGTATTGTGGATAGGGCGGCTTGAAATGGAGTCTGACAGACTCCGCTTCTCTCCACTCTAAACAGTCACAGCCAGATGCTGCTGGCTCTAATTCCTCCCCAGAATTCCACACAGGAAACTCACTCTCCATTTCTCCAGCCGGCGCAGAATGCAAATGTACAGGAAGACAAATGTCAAATCCATAAAATGATTCATCAAACACTTAAGAGTTATGGCAATAGCATTGTGCCAGCCCGGTTGCCAGTACAGTGGCCTTTTAGCCCTGGGTGTCACATTGTGTCATGCATCCTAACAGGCCTCTCTACATGGATGAGCACGAGCTGTATCAGCATTCTGCTTACCGAACCCCCTGCCTGTAGAGATGGACCATGTGATTTCTGAGTCACTTCAACTCCCCCCTTAAACATGTAATCTGAGATTTACGACATGGACACATTAATTAACGTTAACATGCCAGACGCTCAGAAAATGAATGCAGCATATGAAACTAATCAAGATCTCTTAATCAGCAGGCGGTGGCGTGGCTTGTAATGAGCTTCCAACACACTGTCCCAAATTAGGCTGCAACAGGCTTTGGGTTCATTTCCTTAAATGTCCCAGGCTAGTAATCACCTCACATACTCTAGAGTATTCATTCAATACGGATTAACCTTACAATGGTGTTCAAGTGTAGGTGCTCAGGAATATTGGTAATTACTTCAACATTCATTCTTCTGCCAAGTAATCACTGACTACTGTGTAACAGCAGCATAACAAGATTCAATATCTTTCCAACACTGACTGCCAATGAGGTAAAAACACAGGTAGGATGACAGACTGATCATCCTGCTGTATGAACTCTCATGTTTTATTTATCATTCTTAGCTAGTCAGTCCCAGACAGGTTTTGAGCCATCCTCTGACAGAGGGATATAAGTGCAGGTCCAGGAGTTTAGACGAAACCACGCCCACTTCCGCTGCGTTGCTATGGACACCGCAGCTCTCGGCCGTAACCCTAACCCTAACCTTTAGTCCTTGGGCCAAACCATTTTTCATTACCAAATTCTGGGCAAATTCTAGATGTGATTTTTTTTATTCCTATACATCCCTAGATTATGTTTTGATATGATAGACCTTTTGGTTTGGCAGCTTATTAATGGTTAGTGGTTAGTGTTAGGTCCCTTGCCATATCTTGCTTCCCTTCGCATGATTCGATGGTAGTATTACAAGGCCTGGTACTTTTTGGGACTTAGTCTGTGGAGATTAGGCTCTGAGCTCCAGGCGAGGGGTGGCTGGTAGGTAGAGAGGCCGAGTTAGAGGCACTGATACTGGGCCTAGTGATGAGGACATGAGGTGTAGGACTGGTAGTATTACAAGGCCTGGTACTTTTTGGGACTTAGTCTGTGGAGATTAGGCTCTGAGCTCCAGGCGAGGGGAGGCTGGTAGGTAGAGAGGCCGAGTTAGAGGCACTGATACTGGGCCTAGTGATGAGGACATGAGGTGTAGGACTGGTAGTATTACAAGGCCTGGTACTTTTTGGGACTTAGTCTGTGGAGATTAGGCTCTGAGCTCCAGGCTAGGGGTGGCTGGTAGGTAGAGAGGCCGAGTTAGAGGCACTGATACTGGGCCTAGTGATGAGGACATGAGGTGTAGGACTGGTAGTATTACAAGGCCTGGTACTTTTTGGGACTTAGTCTGTGGAGATTAGACATGTTTACTTAACCCTAACTGTGATCCAGCATCAACATCTCCCTCTCGCCTCCCTCACGCATCGTGTATGTATGTCATATGCAAAAAGGGGCGTGGTTACCCTGAGACAAGTCCACGTCCACACTGTGAGAATCACATATGGCCTCTAACGGAGTTACTGTTCAATTTGAGTGTATTTACATCTCCACCGCAGACTAACTCGAGCACAACATATTGAATACAAAAGATGGCATCCCGTCCTTAAAATCGTCAAAGTCTTGCTATCGTCAAAGTCTCCCCCTCCCCTTCCCATGTGTCCCCTACCTTAATTAGGCCCCTATACTTTATTTATTTTTATTTTTATTACTACTTGATCTTCTCAGCTTGTAAAGCGTCTTTGAGTGTCTAGAAAAGCGCTATATAAGTCTAATGTATTATTATTATTATTATTATTATTATTATTATTATTATTATTATTATTATAGGCTATATGGATGTCCAAGATCCCAGACCCATTTGATGTTGTTTGTTGGTGATGACATTTGGTGTTGTGGAGCTCGGGCACAAACTCAGGAAATGAATGTTAAGAGTACAACTCTAGGTTGGCAGTCGACGGTGTCATGGGGGATATGCTGCGAGGCTGCAGCTCAGCCAGACTCTGAGGAACCATATGGATAGAGAAGGCATGTCTGATCTGTTTCCCTTGCTCACACTCTACTCACACTGTCAGATGTTGACTTCAGGATCGTTAAACCAGCTCTAATGGCTGTTGGATGCCATTCTAATCTAAATAGCTGGAAAATTAAATATAAACGCCAGGTTGACTTTTTACTTTTATGACCCTCCTCCAGTTCCTGGGGCAGATGACATGAGTTTATACAGAGTTGCAGTGACACCAACTGGTAAGATATTTGAATTGCAGGGATTTCTGAAAATGCCAACTCTTAATATCCAAACGTACTAGCTAGACTGTTTAGGGACCTTCTCGGTGAATGTTAATGTGGGAACTAATATAGCAAATACAGCAAACCTTCCAACTTCCAACCCACATTAAAAGGGGAAATATGACATTGGTACATCAATGTTTTGACTTTCAAATTAATGATATATAGCCATTGATTCTTGAGGAACATAATTTATAAATGCCTCATACGCTTAGTTCAACTGTCTTATCCGATTCTTATCAGAATCCAAAATATAATCTTGTTTTACAATTGTAGACAAACCTTTTAAAGCTTCAAAACATGGTTAAAACTAGAATGTGTGTCTTATGGATGGTCAGTGCTTGCATCCACACCTCTGCAGATGAAAGTGAGAGTGGTTACATTTCTCCAGCCCTCAGCAGTTTTTCCAACAAAGTGGCGAGGAAGCTGACTTTGTTGTTGTTTGAATTCGATATTGCACCTCTGTCAGAACATTTGAGGATGGCATGAGCCATCAACCTCTAGAAATCAGCACATCAAAACAACCTGTTTGCTCCCGAGTAGTCAAGAGAAAACCTTAACAGATCAAGTCTAAGGGCAGATGGTAGGATAGTGAGAGTGGCATGGATCAGCACAGCTTCAGTAATAGTCAATTACCCAGAGGAATGCTTAGAGCGAGCAAGATCAACTTCTTTGAGTCACAAATAAAGCCTTCCTAGAGAGAAAAGTTTGGTTTCATAATTTCTGCTCTTTCCCTGTGTGTCACTTCCCATGTGTTGGTCTTTGCAAGGAACTATTTATTATTCTATTCATAATCACCAAGCTACGATTGAACGCAAGAACAACAATAACACACAAAAAAAATACATCGCAGCAAAGTGCTTCATGATTATCCTAAATTACCCTCTGCTGACTGCCCACTACCTCATTTCCATGCACAACACCGCTCACTGAAACACACTGGGCTTCTGTGAGTCAAGCAAACCAACATTAAATTGGTCCCTCAGCGTTCAGGAACTTGTTTTCTTATTTGGCTTCCTTACAGACAAAAATATTGTTGTGACAGAATGATATGAGACACTAGCCAACAAAAAAACCAAAAATGAAATGCTTGCTAATAGGTCAAACTCCTGTGTGTGCCTTCTGAGGCTCTCTGGAACCGGACAGACGGGACCCAAAGCTCAGACACAGCACAGGGCCATCTGTCGGGCTTGTTTGGAAGGCGTGTGTGTGTGTCAGGTCTATACAGATAACAGACAAATGACTGAGAGATATACATATACTAACACGTTTTCCCCCCTTTGTTGGTCCACTCCTTAGTCAGCTCTAAAACCTGGGAGACTGCTGATAACAGCTGACAACTCAGAAACGATTTACACTATGACATATATGCCTAAAGAACAGAGAATGACATCATTCATTGATTCATTCAATGACATCAACACCCTCCCAACATTTAAACAGGCCCTCAAAACCCACCTCTTCAAGCTCGCTCACCAGTTAACCCTCTTCCCCTCCCCTTCCCATGTGTCCCAAGCACTACCTTAATTAGGCCCCTATACTTTCTTGTATTTACCTTTTGTTTCTTTTTATTATTACTACTCGATCTTTTCAGTTTGTAAAGCGTCTTTGAGTGTCTAGAAAAGCTCTATATAAGTCTAATGTATTATTATTATTATTATTATTATTATTATTATTATTATCAACACATGAGCACATTAGCACTGTTACACAGGAGAACACAGCTCACCTTGGCCTCATTCGGATGAAGCTTCTCCTCCACCCTCAGAGTGGAGGACTGGTCACGACAGGGACCCTGAGGACAGAGAGCACATGAACCTTGTCCAAATGCATGAATATACACACCCAGATACTCAAACAATCATGTAAAAATAACCAATTTGCACATACATACACCTTTATAATGTTCAAAGTTGAACTAGAGTCTCTATCCAAAAGCTCAGTGTGCCACATGTGCATATGAATTCCAGTGCAGACCTGGTTGACCAGGTGATCTCCGCCTGGAGATCCCTGATGACCCAAACACTGCTGTCCTCGTCCACCATAGGAGAGTTCACAATTTGATTGGCTCTGTTGGCATGGCGCAGATGGTGCTCAGAGTCTCTCCATAGTTTATATGAGCTGGGAAAATGGCTGCATGAAGATCATCAGAAACATAATACAGGTGTGAGGGTAAAAAGTGAGAGTCTCACTAAAGACTTCAGAAGGACATGAATATTCATGCCAGGCTGGTTACACAACACAAAACTATCTCCAGACTCTTCGCAAAAACACTTAGACAGAGCCTTTTCACAATGGGAAGGACTGTTAGAAATCTAATCTATATATTGGACAGTGGTATCAGCATAAGTAATGTATACTTGGTATAATAATAGTCGTGGAGTTTCCCTAAAGGCTCTCTTTCAGTAGCCACGTCAGCACAGAGTCTCTGTAGGCAATGAACATCTGCTTCTTACTCTTTTTAGTGTGGGCTCCCCCTCCACCTTCACACACATCAGCTGTCAGGTCAGACAAACCCAAAGTAAATTACACCCGAGAACTTAAAATAAAGGACTTTATGACTCATGTCATAACATTGGCAAGCTAAGAATGCAATCATACTTAGTATTTTGTTTAAGTGATGTAACACTTTTACACATTTAAAATGTGCCCTTGAACAGAGTTTAATTGGTGTTATTAATTTCCTGGCTAAGTGTGAAATAGAGTATGTTGTCCTGTTATGCTATATCGGGCATGCAATGACCTCCATTTACCCAGAGCAGATATGACTTTACCCAGAGTGAAATCCCAGAGTGATGTTGGCCCCCTCCTTCAGATTGGTGACTGTGACATTGGCCCTCTCGCTGCCTGCCAGGTCCACCAGGTGGATCTTACTTACAGTCTCACATGGCAGCTCTGTGTCAAACTGTAGAGATGTCAGCTAGACATGCAGAGCCACGTGTTGCCACATGTAGGTCAATTCAATTCAATTCAATTCAATTATACTTTATTTATCCCCGTGGGGAAATTCATTTTGCCACGCCACTCTCTAAAAACAACACATGACAACACAACATAAAGGACAGACAATAATACTGGGCCAGCCATGTATTGTATACTGTATAAAAAACAGTGAGATCATGATAGAAAAGTGGATAAAAAGATGGCTATAGTTATTATATTAAGGATAGACCACGTGGCCTAATGGATAAGGCGTCTGACTTCGAATCAGAAGATTGAGGGTTCGAGTCCCTTCGTGGTTGATAAAAAACATTCTTTAGAGACGATGCTATGTGTTGGGATCTAATGAGACCTCTCTCGCTGGAGGTCTTTAAGATGACTGGTGACGATCATTCACTAACTTTACACAAACGTACTTGTTGGAAGTCACTTTGGATAAAGGTGTCTTCTAAATGTCAAAATTGTAAATGTAACACTCCTGCACCACATCTTCCCTGTTGTAATAACCATTTGTTATAATTATACGTCATTTTGAATTGAAAATCCTCTGAAAAAAGACACTGCTTTCTGCTAACACTGCTTTCTGCTGTTGCTACAAAATATGCCCAGCAAATCTTAGTTGTTTTAACAAGCTCTCTGTATGGTACATAAATGATTAGATACATTTTTCTGTGATTTAGAAAAAAACACTTCGAAAAAAGTATATTTTAAGTATCAATTTCAGTTCAACAAATGCATTCTGGAAGACAAAGAGCCTACAGAACTCCAAAAGAAGAACAATGGTGGCTTCTTCTTGAGTACTTTAAAATACTAAAAAGTGATGATGATGATTAAAATAAATAATAAATACAAATTCAGGAGCCTTGACCCCGACTACTACTTTAGTTGCCATTGAACAGTCTTAGTGCAGCCGGGATAAATAATTTTTTATATCGCTCCGTCCGGGAGCGTACCGAAATGAACCGCCCTCTGCGGCGGCTGCTGTCAGAGGGGGGGATGGACAGGAAGAGTTGAGTGTCATCTGCATAGCTGTGGTAGGAGAACCTGTGTGAGGAGATTACCGAGCCAAGAGACTTGGTATAGAGAGAGAACAGTAGGGGCCCTAGGACAACGCCCTGGGGTTCCCCAGTGGTGAGGGTTTGTGGAGAAGACAACGATTCTCTCCAAGTCACCTGGTAGGAGCGACCCGCCAGGTAGGAAGCAAACCAGGAGTGCAAGGTGCCAGAGATGGAGAGAATGATCTGGTGATTGACTGTGTCGAAGGCAGCACACAGGTCCAGGAGAATGAGAACAGAGGAGAGGGAGGAAGCTTGAGCAGAGTGGAGGGCTTCCGTGACAGTAAGGAGAGCAGTCTCAGTGTGGTGCCCAGCCTTGAAGCCGGATTGGTGAGGGTCCAGGTGTTCCATCTTACAGAGATAGTCAGTGAATTGTTTAGATGCAGCACGTTCAAGGGTTTTGGAAGGGAAGGATACCGGTCTGTAGTTGTGGACAGAGGACGGGTCAAGGTTTGGTTTCTTGAGGAAAGGCTTGACTCTGGCTATCTTGAAGGCAGCCGGGACAGATCCTGTGGATAAGGAGGAGTTAATTATGGTGGTACGGTAAGGAAGGATGTCGGAGGAAATGGATTGGAGAAGAGGAGAGGGGATGGGTTTGAGAAGGCTGGTGGTTCACTTAGATGTGATCAGAGTGAGAATCTCATCAGGGGAGAGGGGGAAAAAAGATGATAAGCCAGAGACCGAGTGTCGAGGAGAGAGTCGGGAAGGGGTGTTAGCAGTGTTGGTAGGAGGAGGAGAAAAGGTGCTGCTAATGTCATCAACCTTTTTTTTTCCGAAGTAGGTGACAAAGTCATCGGCAGACAGGGAGACCTGAATATGTGATAGACAAAGATGGCGCGGACCCTCTACGATGCTGTTTTGCCAGCTCCGTCAAAATTGTGCTGGAAGCCAAGAGGGAGTATGGAGAGAAAGTGGAAGCACAATTCCAACAGGGTGACCTTAGAAGCACGTGGCAAGGACTAAGAACAATGACTGACTACAAAGGGCCCACCTCAGGGGGTGTTGATGCATCTCTCGTGAACGAGCTTAACACCTATGCGCGCTTCGAGACTAGCAGGAACCCTACAACAGGACCATGGCCGCAAGGACAAACAGACTGAAGCTCAGCTTCTACCCCAGGGCCATCCAGGCCCTGAACACAGCAAAGACCTAGGTTCTGGGCCCTGGACAGTCTGGACGGATTGATGGCAGCTGCTGGATTGAAAAAATCAGGTGTAGTGCTGAGGCACAAATGTGTACATTTCAAGCCTGCAAACTGCGACACTTTAAATGAATGTGCAATAACACTATGTGCAATATGACAACCCTAGTCGTTTTATCTGTACAGTATAGTATAGTGGATAGTGTACATAGCCTTTATTTATGTAAACCAGCTCCTTTCCCTTCTTGTTTTTTTAGGGTTTTTTTTCTTTCCTAGCACCAGGGGAGCCACCCCTCCCAAATGTCGTTGTTTGGTACCTGTACTATAGCAATGACAATAAAGACCATTAATTAATTCATTCATTCATAGCAGTAGCCGAAAAGCCATCGCACCTGAGGTAGAGGCAAGCAGAGGAAAAGAGAGAGTTCTGACTCTTGCTGAACATGACGTCAGAAGGATGTTTAAGCAAGTGAACACCAGGAAGGCCGCAGGACCAGACGGTATCGCAGGGCGGGTCCACAAGGCATGCGCTGACCAACTGGCACCAGTGTTCACAGCAATATTCAACCTTTCCCTGACCCGGTCTGTCATACCCACATGCTTCAAGGAGTCCACAATCATCCCCATACCCAAGAAACCGAGACCAGCCTGCATTAACGACTACCGCCCGGTAGCCCTCACCTCTGTGGTGATGAAGTGCTTCGAGAAGCTGGTTAAGGACCACATCTGCTCCTCACTGCCCAGCACACTGGACCCCCTACAGTTCGCATACCGACCCAACAGATCCACAGAGGATGCCATTGCCCACATCCTCCACACTGCCCTATCCCACCTGGACAAAAGCAAGGGGAAAGTGTTAAATTATGTGAGACTGCTGTTCATCGACTACAGTTCAGCTTTTAATACCATAAGCCCCTCCATACTCATCACCAAGCTCAGGGACCTGGGGCTAGACTCCGCCCTCTGCAGATGGATCCTGGACTTCCTGACGGGCAGACCTCAGGTGGTGAGGGTGGGCAGGCACACCTCATCTCCCCTCACCCTCAACACGGGTGCCCCCCAGGGCTGTGTCTTATCCCCACTGTTGTACTCCCTGTACACACATGACTGTGTGGCCACCTTCGACTCCAACTGCATCGTTAAGTTTGCTGACGATACAGCTGTGGTAGGCCTGATCTCCAACAACGACGAGAAGGCCTATCTGGAGGAGGTAGAGCACCTGACCCAGTGGTGCCAGAACAACAACCTCCTTCTAAATGTCAGCAAGACGAAGGAGATACTGGTGGACTTTGGAAGGAAGCAGGAGAGGAACTACAACCCTCTAAACATCAATGGGGCCCCCGTGGAGAGAGTGGACAACTTCAAGTATCTCGGTATCCAGATCACCAAGAACCTGACATGGTCAACACATATAGGCACCAGTGGAGGCTCCTCCATAGAGGTGGAGGAGGCCTGGCCTTCCCAATAATTTGAGAGAAGAGAGAGAGATTTAAAAAAGCAATAATTATATTTATTTAATTTATTTATTTATTTAACATATTATATTATATTAATATTATTTCCGTTTTGTTCATAAATCTGAATTTTTCCATGGCTAAAACCCAATATTGCAATTGTAAAGCACCTACAGGCCAGAATCCCTATCCGTTTCTATTGAAGGAGGCCAGGCCTCCTGTCGGAAAGGCCAGGCCTCCTGTCGGAAAGTGGTTTCTCATAGAAGTCAATGTAATGCAATTTTTTTCATGGCAATATGTGATTGGCCAAATCACTGAAAATGGGTGGGCATAGGAGGCCTGGCCTCACCATGCATTGAGTCCAGGGCTGAACCATGCATTGAGTCCAGGGCTGAAACATTGACATTTTGTTCGTCCAATCACATGAAGCCATTTTGAGAATTCGCCAGTCACTTCAGTGCAGGACACGCTAGAACACCCATGGCTATTATCCCTGAAATTATAGCTCATTTGGCCAAATACTTTTGCTTAAAATGACCTCGGAAGTCGGCGAGATTCTGGCGCGATTTATACATCAAATAGGTAGACAACATTTAGGATTTATTGAACAGTTTTATTTTTAATATTAATAATTAATAATTGTATGTAGTATGTTGTGGTGAATGTTGTGAGCCTGAGCAGAAGGGACAATAGCTGCTGCAGGCGGACCATGACCCATTGTGCAGGTAACTTATTACACATGTTGTTTGAGTTCTATGTTTTGGTGCATTTTGTAAGAGTCCACTCGTGGTGTTGCTAGCATTCGCGATCTAGGGCATGGCTAGTCAGTAACGTCGTGTTGCATTCCACATGTAGTACCCTTTTCCGCCACACGCGTGTATGAGTGCTGTTCTGCAGGATAAATATTAGAAATGGATGAAGTATTGTTCTGAATTGTATATTGTGTGTCTGATTGACATAGTGTTTGAGTGCTTTTGACATGTCATTGATTGTATGTAGTATGTTGTGGTGAATGTTGTGAGCCTGAGCAGAAGGGACAATAGCTGCTGCAGGCGGACCAGAGATTCATGCCAATTGTTTTGTTTATTTGATGACCCATTGTGCAGGCAATAAAATCTGCTTCATCCACCATCCTGAGAGTGTCCCAATCCCTTCAGTACCGCCAAACACAAATTAATAATTTTTAACAAAGACAGATAAGAAGAACAGGGAACATTCCATCGCGAGTGAAGCGAGCAAGCGTAAAAAAAAATTGCCTCCTCAATTCTGGAAGTCACCAGCCTCCACTGATAGGCACTGTGGTGGGGAAGTCACGACAGAGACTGTACCACCTCAGACGCCTGAAGACATTCAGAGCGTCCCGCCAGATTCTCCAGAGTTTCTACTCATGCACAATCGAGAGCATCCTGACAGGGAACATCACTGCTTGGTACGGGAACAGCACCATGCAGGACCGCAAGGCCCTTCAGAGAGTGGTACGGGCAGCCGAACGCACCACAGGGGGACCACTCCCTCGCCTTCAGGACATCTACACCAGGCGGTGCAAGACCAAGGCCAAGAGAATCCTGAAGGACCCAAGCCACCCTGATAATGGACTGTTCTCTCTGCTGCGGTCAGGGAAAAGGTACCGCTCTCACATGGCGAACACGGAGAGACTCAAGAACAGCTTCTTCCCCCAGGCCATCCGTGACCTGAATGACACCACCTAGGCCACAGCCAGGCAACTGCCCCTGCCCCCAGCAGGATGCCCCCCTCCCCCCCACAATATGGACTAACTACAGCACTTTATATTTATGATAGATGTTAGTATATTTAGTAGTATATTAATAGTATATTATATAAAACCGTATATATTGATTTGTAAATTGACCTGTACACACTGTTGCATCTCTATTTATCTCTATAGTATAGTTTTACCCAACCTGCAAATGTCATCTGTGCATACCCCCCCCCCCCCCCCCCTCCAACCTACTGTACATATCCTTTGTTTTTCTGTGTGATTTGAGTGTGATTTTGTGTGATTTGAAACCTGCTCGTGTAATTTGTAAATTGAATTTTTGTATTGTAGCACTTCATAGGAGCCGGCAGTAACATTTCATTACATGGAGGAAGGGGAGGAGGTGGGTTGAGGAGTGACAGAGAGGACGAGAGAGAGATGGGAGGGGAGAGGTGAGAGATGGGAGGGTAGCGGAAGATAATCATTAGATGTTGATGCTAGAAGAACGCACCAAGATGACATGTACCTCGTCTTTGAAAGTCAGGTCAAGTTTTGGGTTCATTAAAATCCCTCCTTCAAACTGATTTGATGCACATCCCGCAGTCGTGTTAGTTGTGCACTCTACCTCTCTTTCTCCTTCTTATGCTGTCCCAATTTCCCCCTCTCTCACCTTCTCTGTCTCTTAACGACTTTCATTAACTTATAGATATCACTGGTGTGTGTGTGTGTGTGTGTGTGTGTGTGTGTGTGTGTGTGTGTGTGTGTGTGTGTGTGTGTGTGTGTGTTTGTGAGCGAGAGAGAGAGAGAGAGAACGAGAGAAAGATTAGACAAATCATTCAGAGCATGAGCATTTCCACGGGAATGTTATTGGTTTTAATATTTCGAGATCGTGCCAATGACATGTCATTTCACACGACTTTGATCGCAACATAATCAAGATGGAAATGGATCTGTCACATTGTTGCCTGGTAAGAGAATACAGAGAAAGATAGGGAGTTTTTTTTTAAATAAACATATTTACAGATGCTGACATTGAAACTGCAGTGTATGTAGCTGGTATGATCATTTTCAGGTCGGCGGCACACAGAAAAAATGGGCCTCCTATTCTAGCTCGCGTGCCACAGACCTGAACGTGATAGGCGCGAGACGTGCCTCTCACACGTCTTGTATGCGTGCTCTAACCCATTAACATGGGCGTCAAAATAAAACTGACACTCGCCGCTGAGGTTCACGCCAGCGTCTCTGGCGTCCCATGTGTGTTTTGGCCATGTAAGGAACCATTTCACACCTCAGAGGATTTTGACACAACCTATCTATGAAAGGCTGTTTGTGAAAGTGTTGTTTATTTCTCTTGTTGGTTATGAATCAAAGAACAATTCTGAGTTCAAGACTATTTATTTAAAGTACTAAAGTATACAGAGATCAAAGCTGGATTCTGGTCTGGTCTGGTAGAGAGACAGAGAGAGAGAGAGAGAGAGAGAGAGAGAGAGAGAGAGAGAGAGAGAGAGAGAGAGAGAGAGAGAGAGAGAGAGAGAGAGAGAGAGAGAGAGAGAGAGAGAGAGAGAGAGAGGAGCTGTGCTGGAGTCAGAGAGAGCTCCCCTTGGGCCCACACCCTTATTTACAAACAATAGTATGTAAATCCAGTCACAGACAATGGCCTATCACCTTCACTGTATAGATGGTCAAGGTGTGAAAAAGGGGAAGAGGCCAGGAGGCCATCTTAAGATACACTTTGGTCATCCATTTTGTGAATGACCATCTCCAACAAAGGGTCGTAAAACCCCCATTCCCAGCAGGACAGGCCCACACCACATACCATTCATGTGTGTGTGCAATCAAGTAAAAATATACTACAAAAGCTTTGAAGACATTACGCAGAAGAAAGATAAATGCAACCCTAACACAAATATAGCACACACAGCCTGTCTAACAGTCTATTACAAAATTAAAGCATGACTCGAAAATACATTAAAAAAACATGATTCCTTTCTTATATTTGTGTATTGACAAGATTAAGAGCTGTTTCAGTACAAATTACCATTTTATAGCTTGAACAGAGAGAGCAGTTGTTTGCATAAATAAGACAGTGAGTGTTATTGCTCAGTTGTTTGGAAAACTCAAGTCAACGACCTGCCTACTTTAATGCTTGCAAAGATTTCTCTGTGTACACAAATGAATGCAGGAACATTTCCACCTGATTAAGTTTTAAACCCTGTGTGTTTATTCAATTATAGTAGTTACAACAGTCATTCATCCTCCAAACTGCAGGGGAAAACGTTCATTAGGATCTAGAAATGCAGTTTTTACCCAGTCACTCATTCAATGGAGTGGAACAACTTCAGCATAGGTTATTCACATTACATGTGAGGAGAATTAGCTGGCCAACCTATTGTTCATACCACCATCATGCATGGAAGAATGAGTTTGAATCAGGAACTTTGTTTTCCTATTTATTAAACTTGCTGTGGCGCAGGAGGTAGAGTCACCATCTAATGATCACAAGGTTGGCAGAACAGCGGTTCAAGCCCCGGCTGGCCACATGTCGAAGTGTCCTTGGGCAAGACACTGAACCCCAATATTGCTCCCAGTGAGCGGGCCAGCGCCTTGCATGGCAGCTTGCCGCCATTGGTAAGTAAGTAAGTACATTTTATTTATAAAGCACCTTTCGAAACAAAGTTACAAAGTGCTGTACAGTGGACATCACATAAAAACAATCAGGTAAAAACAAGTTAACACAAGGCACATAAGGGCATAAGAGCAATAACACAACAAGAGTTAAAACAAAACAATGATCTATAGAAGTGGGTCAGGTGAAAATGTCATGGAATAAAGTGCAAACAAAACAGGTGTGTTTTTAACAAGTTCTTAAAACAATTAATAGATTGAGCATTCTTTATCGACACTGGGAGGGCGTTCCACAGTGTGGGAGCCACTACTACAAAAGCTCGGTCACCCTTGGTTCTGAGGTTGGTCGAGGGTATGACCAGAAGGCCCTTGTCCGAGGACCTGAGAGATCTCACATTGGGCTTTGCCTGTAATAATTCCGAGATATAGAGAGGGGCCAGCCCGTGTAATGCCTTATAAGTTATTAGAAGGATTTTAAAATCAATTCTGGATTTAACGGGTAGCCAGTGAAGAGCGGCCAAAACCGGGGTTATAATGAGCTCTGCGATGTGTGTTAGTGAGAATTCTGGCAGCTGTGTTTTGTACTAATTGTAGTCGGTTAATAGAAGAGCGGCTGAGGATAGAGTAGAGTCCGTTACAGTAGTCTAGACGTGAGGAGATAAATGCATGCATGATTTTTTCGAGGTCTTGAGAAGTAAGGATTGGTTTGATTTTTTGCGATATTGCGAAGATGGTAGAAACATGACTGGTGTGTGAATGGGTGAATGAGAGGCCATTGTAAAGCGCTTTGGAGCAGCAAAAAAGGCGCTATATAAGTGCAGTCCATTTACCATTACCATTTACAAACTTACAAAACCTTACTCTAGCCAAATCAGCAGAAGTTCCATCAAAAGCTCAAGTTTAGATGTTCATCAAGGACAAGGTATGTTTAGCAGTCAGGTCAGCTAAAACCATACAGTAGTGACAAAGCCTATGCTCACCTTCAATGCATCCACTATATCCTGGCTGAAAATGGTGCCAGGTTAACACGGTGACCAGACAGCCCATCCTTGACCTCCCTGGTCATTTGTGACTTGTTCGAAAGGTGCTAAGTAACCACTGTGACCAGACAGCCCATCCTTGACCTCCCTGGTCATTTGTGACTTGTTCGAAAGGTGCTAAGTAACCACTGTGACCAGACAGCCCATCCTTGACCTCCCTGGTCATTTGTGACTTGTTAGAAAGGTGCTACAGAAGCATACCGAAGCATGCAGGAACAATTACTTTTGCCAGAAGAGTAGGGCACTAAGACTGCACGTGGTCCCCCTCAGGATGTGGAGGCCCAGTCTCTACATCATATCATGTAGGACTTCAAACCTCTCCAAGCTGACCCCTTACCTGACCTCCGTGTGGAAGGATGCCTCATCACTCTGGGCCTTTTCAGATATCCGACAGAACCAGCCTCGACAAATCCGTGGAATCAGACCTATATCCCCCTTTAACAAAATGAAGAGAAAGCATAATATAGAGTATGTACATACTTCCGAGTTTTTTTCTCCTCCATAACAGATGTGTGGGAATTACAGGGAAGTTCTTCTGTTTCTCCTTTTTTTACCCTCCTAATTCTTGAACACACACACATCCATAGACATAAGGGCTTCTTATAATAACACATACACCAGCTCATCTAAAGTGGAGTTAGTGAAGCTGAACATCAATTCCACTATGATTTGTGTGTCCTCTTGTTTTAATTACCGCACAGCAGATAGGGAATATTAAGAGCTCTATATGATTATCGAGCATGCATGTTGAATGCATTTCTCTCGTGATGACCTTGCATAAGTCTCCTGGTAGAAAGACAAGCAGAAATCTCATTAACCGCTTGACTTTCCAATGCTCTGCAAGGTGAGGAGAGAGAGGAGAATGCTGCCCTCATCACATTTTTTGATTAGTAGGGAGAAACATGTAGATGGAGAGGAGGAAAGGAGGGAAGGAGGGAAGGCACCTGTGCCGAGAAGATGCCATCAGTCAATCTCTAATGTGGAGAGGGTGGTTAAATCTGCGCACTGGGTTAGCGGTGCTGCACTGGAGTTATTTTGCATAATTTGAGTTCAGTAGTGCAGTGATAGTCGTGTTATTGCACGGTCTTGATGATACATGATAAATTGCCATGTTGTGTATGAATGCAAGGACATCCACAAGCAAACAGCTCTTTCATTGCACACTGAGAAAAAAAAACACATCGCTATCTTAAAAACAATTTCAACAGCTTTAAGTTACATTATGGTGGGTTTTGCCTTTGGAGGTGGTCTTGATCCAAAAGGGCTCACATAAATAGTGGGAAATAATGTCTAGATGCATTTGTTGTATTGAATGGTTTGATGAGGCAAGAAATTGATTGAATACATTATGCATCATATCACGGCTTGGTGAAAAAGTCTGCATGTGTTGTTGTGAAGAACAAAAAAAATTCAGTCTGCATATGACACAAATTGAAGCGATGAAAAACCCACTCAATATCATAACCAACAGTTTTGCATTTTGTTTGCGGTAGGCTATGTGGGAAAAGTGGAACATTGAAGCTTCTGAATTTTGTGTTAAGTCATGCAAGGCATGCAGAAGGGATTTGGCTCACTTTGAAGGCAAAAAAGTAGATGTATGAAATGTAGTTGAATCTGCAATGAGGAGGGATGTTTTTTTTGTTTTTTTAAACACTTGAGTAGGGAGGGTTTTGATAAGGACTTTGCCCAGGGGAGTGGTTTGATTTCTTTGGGGGGGGGGGGGGGGGGGGGTAAGGCCTGCCCTTTATTTTATTTTATTTGTTTGGTCTATATGCTTTTTCTTGTTGTTTAATCCTGGCCTTGTGTTGCATTGAGCAGAAGTAAGACATTTTTGACACACATCTAACTTAATCCTGACAGTTAACCTGGTAGGAACCAGGTTAGTTTTGCGGCATAAATTGCCATGGTAACTCAACAGCGATTTCTTTCAACCACATTCAAGCCTGGATTTTTCCTTTATCGGCGTTCATGGAATACCCCCCAGGATTGATAGGGGAAAATCTTGACAAACCGTGATGTTAGAATTATAAGGTTCCATCTCCATTTTTGTCAAAATTGAGTTTTTTACATAATCTGATCCATTAGGTGTTTATTAATGCCTGTGTGGTGTTGTTTTTTTTAAATGTTGACATTTTTGAGTTCCTAATTCATAAAATACAAAGGTTCCATCTCACAAAACATAATGGAATGTAAAAACGTTGACGCTCAATATCTCTGAACTGTCCTAAACGGAGATAGATAAAACCTTATCATTCTAAGCTCACGAAACTGGACACTGTTGAAGTTCACTATAACTCCGGAAGATGGCAGTAATGCAACACCAAGGTAATGCAAGCTGCCGTTTAAACCCCAAAGAAGAGGAGGAAGAAGAAGAAGAAGTGACGCCACCAACGGGGGAAATTTGAAACGTCCGAAATGGCGGAGGTGCAATGTCGGGAAGCGCACGGAGCAGTGAACACGGAAAAGAACAACTTTACAGAAGATTACAGCCAAGAAGACCGAACGAAAACGTGTCATTCAAATTCACCGGGGGGTAGAGGGATCTACACACTGAGTACGTTGGATACGGAATGTAACGTTGTGGGTCGTGTGAATGAAGACATCTCCCCGCCTACAACAGAGGAAACCTCTGGTTTCTCTGGACTACAACTCCCAACACAGGACACGTCTGAATGTCTGAACACACATGATGATCTCGGGTCAGATGATGTTGAATTAAACTCGACAGATGTCAGCAGCACAGAAGACCAGGAGAACTCCCTTATTCACTCTGTGGTCACCGGCCCTCCGAGCGATGTGGGTGAGTCCTGAGTCCTGTCCTCATCTGGGTCATTTTGTTTATACGGTGCCTTTCCCGTCCCCAGTACTAAATCATGAATGAATGAATGAATGGTCTTTATTGTCATTAATATAGTACAGGTACCAAACAACGAAATTTGGGAGGGGGGGGGGCTCCCCTGGTGTTAGGAGAAAAATACTAAAAACAAGAAGGGAAAAGAGCTGGTTTACATAAATAAAGGCTATACACTATCCACTATACTATACAAATAAAACACTGTGCTGTACTCTATGCTATGCTATAAATATCCTAACATTTCCTATCTCTGAACCTTATGTGCACGAGGGTTGTCATATTGCACATAGTATTATTGCACATTCATTTAAAGTGTCGCAGTTTGCAGGTTTGAAATGTTCACAGTTGTGTTTCATTGTTGCACTTGATTACAATCTAGTAGCTGCCATCAAGTTGTCCAGACTGTCCAGGGCCCAGAACCTAGGTCTTTGCTGTGTTCAGGGCCTGAATGGCCCTAGCTGAGCTTGCCTTATTCCTAATGTAATGGTGGCACCTCATACTAACTGTGTGTGTTGGTAGCTAGCTTAGTTAGTAGCTAACGTCTTCTCCTCTAGCTTAATGTGTTTTTCGATATCATTTGATTTGATATAGCCTCTAATCGATGCGTCTGTACATACTGTACAAAGCTACCGTAACTGTACTTACGGTAGTTCCTCCTTTACTGCAGTAATCCTCCTTTTAACCCCCGGCCTCCTGTTTACCGTAATCCCTTGACTAGGAGCGCACGGGTCACACTAGCTTCCTGCAGTGCTATGATCCATCTCTTGTATACATCTCTAACTGCCGTACTTGTCATACTGTACCTATCATTTATCACTCATGTTTTACATCACTATTTATTTGCACTTCTGGTTAGATGCTAAACCACATTTCGTTGTCTGGTACTTGTACTCTGCAATGAATGACAAAGTTTAATCTAATTTAATTTAATTTTGATTTATTAGGATCCCTACTATTCCTGGGGTCCACACAAATCACACAGAAGAAACCATCACAACACATATAATTATGAATGAATGAATGAATGGTCTTTATTGTCATTGATATAGTACAGGTACCAAACAACGAAATTTGTGAGGGGGGGCTCCCCTGGTGCTTGGAAAAATAATACTAAAAACAAGAAGGGAAAAGAGCTGGTTTACATAAATAAAGGCTATGTACACTATCCACTATACTATACTATACAAATAAAACACTGTGCTGTACTCTATGCTATGCTATAAATATCCTAACATTACCTATCTCTGAACCTTATGTACCCGAGGGTTGTCATATTGCACATAGTGGTATTGCACATTCATTTAAAGTGTCGCAGTTTGCAGGTTTGAAATGCAAAGAAATTATAACAAAGAAGAAAAGGATCAACGTACAGAACAACACATAACAATGTTAAAGTCAGCAATTTAGTGAGTGTCACTAAAACACATAACAAAGAAGAACCATCCACCAGCAAAACAATAAATAACAGAAATGCGTATGATTATTATTATTTTTTTAAATTGATTTTATTCTGGGTTTTAGAGATATGACCTGGTAGGGACTGGGAGTTCCATTCAACCATCGCTCTCTACAGCACGGCACCTTGTTTTGAATTTGTTTTTAGTTTTTTGGAATTGTGTAGTCTAGTTACCAACTGGTGGCATGTCTGGTGGGGTATGTGTGTGCACCAGAGCTGAGTGTAAGCTGCCTATACAACCCGACAGGGGTTTTCAGAACAGTAATATTGATCGTGATCACTGACTGTGAACCTAAACTTCTGAAGTGTTCTATTTGTAAAGCCACAGATGCGCCACGCGAGGACCGCCCCAGCGCTGCCCCCCATCAGACTGCTACTGAGGAGACGGAGGTTAATGACGCAGAGGTAGTGCGAAAGGCACGGGAAGATGGTCGCGTGGAGGTGGTCTTCCCCGGCTCTGTCACACAAGAGGGCTGCTGTCGGTTCGTCAGTGAAATCCTCAAGTGCATCCTGTACCAGAGACAGCAGCTGCCTATGACCTACGACCAGCTGGTTTACTCTCAGAAAAAACTGCAAGCCGCGGTACAGGTCAGTGCAGTGGGTGATGTAAAACTTCCTCACGACAACAACTGTCTTAGTCTACAACGTTCATGACTAACAATAATGCTCTTCTCTTCTCTTCTTTATTCTCATAAGTTCCAGTTCAAGTTTATTGTCATATGTATTAATACAATGAAATTCTTCAGCCTCGTCTCTCTCTGTAGTATCACACACAAACAAACATCGTCCACAATACAAACAAAGGTCATGTTTGTGAGTTTTGTCTTTGAGTTTGACCCCAGTCTCTCTTCCCACCCTGTCTAGAGTGAGGAGGCGGTGGGCTGGAGGCCAGTGCAGTCGGCAGGATTGGACTGGCGCCGGAGTCAGCGCACACTCCAGGACCTGGAAGAGGTGCTGCAGCAGCTGGAGGTGCTGTTTTCCCTCAGCCTGGTGCCGCGCGTTCTGCTTCTGCTGGGTGGCTCCCCGGTGCTCCCTCAGGAGATGTACGAGGTCAACATGGAAGCGGTCGTGTTAGCCGCTAGTGACCGGAGCCTCCGAGTTTCCGCCTGCTTGCGGCAAGTCTTTCGCACACTCTTCGTGGCAGACCTCTTGTCTGATACCAGACCTGTCCGCTTAATGACCACGACAGTCATGGTCCAGGGCCACAGGGATTGCGGCGTTGACTGGTTCCGGCCTAAACTGAACTTCAAGGTGCCCACGCGGGTAAAGAGACACGTTATCGCCCTGTCTTGTGACCCTGGCGTCTCTGGCCCGCCTCAGGCAGAGCCGACGGATTGGCAGGATTATGTGTGGTTCCAGGCCCCCATGCCCATCAAGGGATTCAGCAAGTGACATGCCAGGAGAGGGCTTCAGCCACACGATGGGATTAGAGGTGTTCAATGGGGCAGGGTGAACACGTCTGAATACAAAACCTCTCAGAGGAGCAATGTGTTTCTATTGTAACTCTGCAGAATGAATGGCATTCCGGTGGGCTACCAGAGTGTACAGTCTTTTTTAATGAATGATGTGTACTTTTAGCTGGGCTGCACAATTATGGCTAAAATGATAATCGCTATTATTTTACTCAATATTGTGATCACGATTATTCATCATGATTATTCATCCATTTTGGGGAACACAATTATTTTATTGCAGAAGAAAACTGTCTTCACAATAATAATGTATTTTATAAACCTATAAATAAATGAACTCAAATGTACAAATCTTTGAATCAAAATAGGACTTTCTTCTAAGGCTGCCACGATTAGTCGACTAGTCACGACGACGTCGACTACCAAAATCGTCGCCGACATATTTGGTAATCGCCGTAGTCGCATGTTTTTTTGGAGCTGAAATAAGCGTTTTTTTTTGTTTTGTTTTTTTTTGCCTAGCACCAGGGGAGCCCCCCCTCCCAAATTTCGTTGTTTGGTACCTGTACTATATCAATGACAATAAAGACCATTCATTTCATTCGATAAGCATTCGTTTTTCTTCCCTGAAGCTGCCACTGGCTAGCGTCTCCCAGTGTCTTTGATGTACATGCGCAGTGTCGGTCATCCGGGGCACACGTGACTTCCCCGGAAAAACAAACAGAGAAATTTCTTCCTGTCCTCGTACCTCTAAAGTGTGGGAGCATTTCAACCACAACGTTGAAAAAAAGAATGTAAAATGTAAAATTTGCAAAGCTGAACTCGCTTATCATGGCAGCACGTCTATGATGCGCGAGCATCTAAAAAGGAAGCACGTTGTGGCAGATGACGAGGAAGACGATGGCTCGTCTCGGTAAGCTAGTTAGCTTGTTATTGGCTAACGATATCGTTACGTTAAAAGCCTTCTTACATTATTTTACGTTGTCATCAAAGCGATACTTATCAAATAGCTAAAAATGTTGTCTTAACGTTACAGTGCTAAGAAGGCGCGTTCTACTATGAGATGAGTGAAGCAAAGCAAAACTTTTGTACTCTGTACAAGTATTTATTTTTGTTTTTGTATTCTTTTGGTTGCCTAGTGCCTAGCCTACCTCATTTTACTCAGCAGTTTGCACCCTCTACTACTCTTTACATTACATTACATGCAAGTGATGCCAGAAATAAATCTGCAAAGTTCATTAAAATATCTATTTTTGAGTGAACAATCATTTTAATTGTCTTTATTTTTAGTTAGCACATGCCTACAACAACAACTAACAACTTCAAGCTAAATTTAGAAGCTGATTTAGAAGATGATAGCTAAATAAGAGCGATTGAGTAATTGTGCGATAAGCTGTAATTTATGATCCGATTAGTCGACTAATCGTTAAAATAATCGGTGACTAGTCGACTATGAAAATAATCGTTTGTGGCAGCCCTACTTTCTTCATGTGAATTCAGTCATCTTAAGGCTACATATAAATACAATTGTAAAAAGAAAAAGAAGAATGCCACCACATTCTTCAACACCACATCTTCACCACACCTGCAGGTTTTTTTTGCAAGAAAACATCAACATGATTTGATTTAAGAGATAACAATGTTCCCTCCGGTGCTAAATATAGAAGGGGAACTTGTAGCCAGTATGCATAAGAACTTTTTTGCCAGTTCTGAGAGCAGTCAGAAGAATTTCGGATGTTCCCTCAGCTCCACCACCCCTATGGATCCTCGTCACTGTCGAGGGCTCTTGATTGTAGGTAGGACCGTAGCTCAGAGGGTACACTTTGTTCCAGCTGGTAGGTTCGGCAGGACGTGAGAAATGGCCCTCTTCTGCTCGATGACTCTCGTATCATCTGCGGTGTGCCGCAATCCCCACCTGGTGAGTGCTCTGGAAGCTTCAGTTAACTTTGTGCCGCCTTCTGTAGGAGAAGCATCTCACCAGACTTCAGACAGTGCAGTCGATCATTATTATACTACCACCAAGTATATTCACATGGCATTAACACACAACCATCACATTCTATATATGAAACGTTTAAATTATTTACAGTTAATCTATTTTAACTATTTTTTTTATTATTATTTTAATACATCACTTAACCTACTCACCTATGGCGAGATGAAGTCTGTGGCCAAAGCACTGGAGCCTCGTCCAGTTGTTCAGAAAGACTGCCCTGACTATGTTGGATCCGTGGTCTGTCGTAATGCAGACGAGTCTCCTCCTGCAATCCCCAGGCCGACATGGCATCCCTCAGAGCATTGCCAATCAACTCCCCTGTGTGGTCGTCTGGGGAAAATGATGTTTCGAGGCATGTGGTGTTCGTTGTGAAATCGCTGGCAATGTAGTGAACCGTACCATATAAGGCTCATATATGGCTCCATTGTTCTGCAAAATACTGAACATCCGCAAGCTCCCTCTCTATTTCCCCCCCCCGACACTTTTCATAAAGCGGAGGCAAAGCCACTAGCTCCCAATGGTTACGTGACGGGATCTTGTGTCTTCTGTCCAAAGTGTTGACCATTTTCTTAAAACCGGGACTGTCAACAATGCTTATTGCACACATGTCGTTTGCTAAATGGAAGACGATAGCCTTGGGGTTTTTTCAATATGTCTTTGAGAATGTGTTGATTATTATTATTAATAATAATAATAGATTTCATTTAAAAGTGCCTTTCTCAGACTCTAGACACTACAAAAAATATATATATACTTTTTTTTTTTTAAGTGGAAGTGCTCAGGCAACTATGTGGAATAATGTTACTCAGGACCCATGCCATTGACATCGTGATTAATATACGAGTAATTGTGCAGCCCTAGTTTTAGTGCTGTAATAAAAGCACTGGGGATGGTTGGTGGTAAAAGTGCTGAAGGTATCACATTACACATTATGGATTGTATAATAAACATACATCTGAAACAACACTTGGTAGCATGTGGGGTCAATTCTGTTCTCCAGAGAGTAACTAGTGACATGTTGCACTTTTTGACAGCTCCCTAACCTCTCTGTGTAATAATGATTTCTGGATGATTGAAGACAATTACATTATTAAAATATAAGTTCAGAATGCATCATGGATTGATGTGTTTTATAGTGTTTATAAACATTTGTATCTCACATTAGTGCAAACTTTAGTCTTAAAGTAGTGCAAATCTTTCTGTTTCTTAAATACAGTACTACTCCATAATGATTTTATCGATGTACATTACCAGTCAAAAGTTTGGACACACTTTCCCATTCAATTGAAGGTGTGTCCAAACTTTTGACTGGTACTGTATAATGAGTAATTACAATCGCTGAGCTAGACTGTATGAGATATTAAGAGTATTTGTGACAACAAATCAAGTTAAAATATATGCTTGATTATTACAGTTATTGATAATTTTAAAAAATGCCTTAGTTGTATTTTGGTGCATATACAATCAATAATCATAATGAGTGTTTGTTGCCCTTTGCTCTATAACTTCTCCACTTTCTTGACAAACTGCACAAAGTCGTCAGCCAGAAGACGGGGCTCTTCAAAGGCAGCAAAGTGCCCACCCCGAGGCATGTATGAGTAAGAGACGATGTTTGGGAACTGATGACTTGCCCATGTCCGAGGGCAGTGGCGCAGCTCATTGGGGAATGCTGCCAAGGCTGTGGGCACAAACACCCTCGCTCTGAGAAAAGAAAAGCATATTAACATCTAGTCATGGACAAAAATATTGGCACCCCTGCACTGCTTTTTTGTACTGTTCTTCTGGGAGAAGTGGTGCATTATCTGACAGAAGACAATCTTTTTGTCCATGACTGTACCCCCCACTTGGAACCCTGTCAGGAGCATCTCATGTACATATACATACAACCACACAAAGGAAGCATGATTAGGGCTTCCACAGGGATGAAATAACAGGCACTGTGGAGGGGAGTGAAATCGAAGAAGCCCCCAAGGCAGAGCACACCCACCGAAGATCCGGTCTGTTCCCCATGTTGGTGAAGTTCTCTTTGTAGAAACGCATGGATGAGATGATGCAGCCGGTGGTCCAGTAGATCATGATGTTGGTCAGGAGGTCATCCAGGCTAAATTTACTGAAATAGGAAAGCAAGGCGACATTTTTCCCTCAACACATTATCTGTTCATTCATTTCTAGTGTTTGTGTCACATCTGACCTTGATTTTTCCAATTAAACTGGGTTGAATTTCCACCTTTTACCTCTCTAATCCCCCGTCCTCCAATTCCCTGTTCTTAAAGTCAGTCCAGGTGGAGAATTTCTCCAGAATGTAGGCAGCCAGTCCCACTGGAGAGTCATTCACACCACAGCCTGCAGGGGGCGAAATAGTATTTGACATGATTAAAGTTAAACCTCAGAGTGGTGGTATAGAGCATTGACAAAGCACACAAGCCAAGCACACAATGAAATTGCATAATGCCACCATGTTTCTCTCTCTAAGTAAGCCTGGCAATGTCCAAGCTTTGCCTGTAAGCAATGAATGTTATGATTGTACTTGCAAGTCTATGCAACGTGTGCTGCTTACCTGCCGAGTCTGGCTTGGTGGCTTGAATGTGCATGTAGCCGGTCTCCCTCAGGATCTCATAGACATTCCTCTCCATGAAAGGGAACATTCTATGAACATCCTCCTTAGTGAATCCAACCAGGAAGGGCAGGTAGCGACCAATCAGGACAGAGAACAGCTTACCAAACCCATTCCGCGATTCAGACATCATGTTCAGATGGAGACCCCTCACAGACCTTGCAGGCAGAGTGAATAATGACAGTTTGTTACTCATTTGAGAGAAATCATTGGGGATAAAATCACTGAAGGGGGGGGGGGTTGTACTGTATCTTTGTGCACTATACATGAAAGGTTTGTGATAATTCATGTGGATCTAAAATAAATAGCATGCATCACAAATGCATTTGCGAGCTGCAGAATTCCAAACTTGTTTTGTTGTCCTGTCTATTTGTGATATCTTGGTATGCCGGTTTTCTCAGCAGTTTTGCATACTGAGAGGATTGTTTGGAATACAGTAAATGCCAGTCACTGTGGCCATGATTAAGACGAACAAAGATCCCAATGGGAAAACACCTTGGTGGAAAAACCTTGGTTTGGCCTGACTCAGTTCTTACTGTGGCTTCATCTGGGCCATGTTGGTGGTAATGAGGGAGCCCCAGTCCCCACCCTGCAGGTAAAACTCTGAGAACCCCAGGCGCTCCATCAGTATGAGGAAGACTCTCGCTGCAGCCAGAGTGTTAAATCCTGGTGGGACACCAAAGCGCAGAGTCAGAGTCAGAATCAGAATTATTTGTTATTGCTCGTGTAGAGGGAGACGAGGAGAGGAGAGAGAGAGGCTCCAAGACGAGCTTGCTTGTCCATAAACATCTACTAGTCTGGTGATCTCAAGGTTGGTTACATACTGTAAAATATGTTTGGACATTGGTTTCTATAAGAGCAATTTTGCTAAATGTTATTTAATTATATAGATTCAACAACTCCTCCAGCGAAGGTGCGTGTCCCCCAGTATTTTTTTTTTTTAAAGTTATTTTTTCTGAGTGGGGCAGTCCCACTCATATTTTTCATTTTTATTGACAGTTACAGTGAAGATTTAGACAGGAAGGATGACATGCAGGATATGTCCCCGGCCGGAATCGAACCGGGGACCCTGCGGTTACATGGTCAGCGCTTAACCCGCTACGCCACCTAAGCGCCCGTGTCACCCAGTAGTGTTGTGGTGTGTGGAGCTATCACCTTGTTTATGCGGGGCCTCTGAGAAACCGTATCCAGGAATGGATGGGCAGATGACCTCGAACGCAAGGCCACCCTGGGAATCAGTGAGCAGGGGAAGTATCTTGTAGAACTCGAAGAAAGAGCCAGGCCAACCATGCACGAGCATCAGGGGCAGCACCCTCTGACCCTCACGATGTGGTGGCCGCACGTGAATGAAGTGCACATCTAACCCTGAGGGGGAATCGGGGGGTTAGGGAAGCTAGTGTATAATATAACGCAGAATAATTCCTGACAAACTATGAATGAGAGACACTGTTGTTAAGTGTCACTGTAAAGTTCATAAAGGCCTACCTTCTATGTTGGTTTTGAAGTGGGGATACTTGTTCAGCACAGCGATCTGCTTCTTCCAGTCAAACTGATGCCTCCAATGAGAAACCACCCTCTTGAGATAGACGGAGTTGAAGCCGTATTGGAAGCGTGCCTCCTCCAGGGGGTCAGTGTAGCGTGTCCTGTCTATACGTTCATGAAGGTCCTGAGGAGGAAGAGGAGGCAAAAGACACCAACTATCATTAATAGAATATGGCATTCAGTTTTTTCTCAAATAAAATGATTACATAATTATAACATAATTGCCCTTTCTCTCGTCACATAACATTGGACATTGTTCGTCTTATTGGTTATTACTAGGTTTGTTTGTATTACCTGTATTTCTTCATCTGAAGTTTGAACCACAAAGGGGTAAATGTTCTCATCTTCTGACAGAGGCTTAACTCCTGCCCCCCACCATCCTTGACCGATAGGGATGCTCCTGGCTTCCCTCTTTCGAGAGATCAGGTAGGTGAGTAGCCCCCCCACTGCCACGGCTGACCCCACTGCCAAAAGCTGCTGTTGTTTGGTAGGATCCAAACTGGAGATTGCTTGTCTGCAATAAAAAATATATAGGTCAGCAATAACTTTTCAGTACTATGAGCGTGCACACACACACACCCACACCGAAAACATACTGTTGCCTAAGGTGTAACAGGTGTAAAGGTAAGGTGTCAAAGATCTTCAGAATCAGAATCAGAATCAGAAGACTTTATTGCCATGACATGTAAACATGTTAGGAATTTGGTTTGGGACAGTGGAGCACGGTTTACAGCAGGACAGGTGCAAGACAGGACAAGACAGTGCAAACCAACATCATAGTGCAAGAGTCATAATTAATATAAATATAAAGTGCAGAGATCAAGTGTTCAAGTGTTCATATCCAGACAGTCCAAAGCTCTCTGGGTGGGGGTGGAGGGAGGGTAGATTGATCAAGTCGAACATGGCAGCAGCAGTAACATTATAGTTAATTATTTCAGTTGATCGTTTGTCACAGATTCTTTTTTGATTAAATGTAATTTATCGGTGTCTCTAAAGAATGTTGTACTCACTTCATATATGCAATGGCCTGCATAGTGGCTGCTGGGCTGTGGCGTGCGTAGCTCCTTCCAGGTTGCGGGCTCTTGGAGAAGCCTTATCAGCACAAAAGTATGTTAGAGTTACGAATCAGAAATGTGACTTTTGTTCAACTAGCTTGCTTTAACCTCTGACAGGATTCAACTGAACTGGGCTATAACTACGATCTATGTCCAATGCAAGATGATGTAAGACAAGACCTATGCAATCATTAATCTCACTTGTGTTGCAATGTGGTTATATTATAGACCTATGCAATCATTAATCTCACTTGTGTTGCAATGTGGTTATATCAGTAACAGTCTGCTTTACACGGTCTAGTGAGTCCAGACGGGACTTATTTACAAAACGAGCGTCTATATCGTTTAAGGGTGCGTTCGTAAATTCGCTTTGGGAAATCTGATCAGTACTCATGGTCCAATCTTGTCCAATCAAAAATAGACTTTGGTCCGTTTCTGACGTTGATGTCCCAGTGGGCGGGCGCTCCGGCGCTCTCGGAGCGAATTGAATCCTCATTGGTTGAATTAGAATAGATCATCCTCCTCATTGGTTGAATTAGATCCTCCTCCTCATATTATTGGTTGAATTAGATCGTCCTCCTCATTGGTTGAATTAGATCATCCTCCTCCTCATTGGTTGAATTAGATCAACCCCCTACCTCTTTAGGGGCGTCTAGACGGTGACGTCAGTGGTTATGTAACGGTCCGTCTGGTTGTTTGTTTATTTGATGCCTAGAGAACCTCTGAGATCTTCAACCAGAAATGATCATGAATGTTAAGATCGTGCTGCCTTTGCTGGCGGTGATCGTGGCCGCGGCGAGTGCTGCGATGACTGGAGGTATAGTGGATAGTGTATAGCCTTTATTTATGTAAACCAGCTCTTTTCCCTTCTTGTTTTTAGTATTTTTTTTCCTAGCACCAGGGGAGCCCCCCCTCCTAAATGTCGTTGTTTGGTACCTGTACTGTATTAATGACAATAAAGACCATTCATTCATTCATTCAGGTGCCGCTGACGCCGACCTGGAGGACCAGGGGGTGAAGGATGCCTTACAATGGGCCGTCGGCGAACACAACAAGAACACTAACGACGCGTATGTCAGTCAAGTGGCCAGAGTGATCAAGGCTAAGACACAAGTAAGTCTTTTTTACAAGACAACATGTTCTTTTTATGAATGAATGAATGGTCTTTATTGTCATTGATATAGTACAGGTACCATACAACGAAATTTAGGAGGGGGGGCTCCCCTGGTGCTAGGAAAGAAATACTAAAAAACAAGAAGGGAAAAGAGCTGGTTTACATAAATAAAGGCTATATACACTATCCACTATACTATACTACTATACTATACAAATAAAACACTGTGCTGTACTCTATGCTATGCTATAAATATCCTAACATTTCCTATCTCTGAACCTTATGTACACGAGGGTTGTCATATTGCACATAGTATTATTGCACATTCATTTAAAGTGTCGTTATGCAAGCTTAGTGACATTTGAGTGACTCGTTTTGGGTGTTTGGCTTTTTTTCTTTTAAGACTATTCTAAAGCCAAAATGTTGTGAATGTAATGCGTCAGCCGTCCGGACGCCTAGGGCTGCAGTCGTAAAATCACTCCGGAATCTGATCAGCACTCATGGAACGCCTCTTGTCCAATCAAATTACTTGGTCCCTTTGTGACGTTAAACCCAGTGTGCGCTCCGGCGCTCTCGGAGCGAATTTTACGAACGCAGCCTGAATCTCTCAATCCTCTGGCTGGTTGCATTGTTGGATCATTGCCGATATCTTCCTGCCTGAATGAGTCACAGTCATGAGTCTCCTGACTATTCTTCCTTGTTTTTCTTTCTTCATCTGCAGTGATGTGTGAAAAAAACACACACAAGATAAATAAAGTTTAATGAAGCAAAATAGTGAATGCTTGCTGGAATTTACTGTACCTGACCACATTTCTTAATCAGTCCAGAAAGTCACATAGCCTGCCCTACTGCATTGCTCGAAAGGGTTAGCTTTAGTTGATCATTTGCACCCTAGTTGACTACATAAACTGAAATGTCACGACTTCGGAAGAACAAAATATGGGGTTCTGTTTTTATCCCTGAGAAACCATGTCTGACACACCTCTTTGTCTACAGGTCGTGGCTGGCATTAAGTACATCTTCACCGTGGAGATGGCTAGAACCTCATGCAGGAAGGGTGGCGCAGATGATCAACTGTGCAGCATTCCTGAGGCGGCTCAGGTAATGACCACTCTGTATTTCATATAGATCTATATAAACAAAATACCTAGAAATTCCAACAATCATAGTTTACATCTACCATGTCATAGCCTGCCAAACTGTGTAAAATTGAGTTTGGAGATATGTTTAAACAATATACATACATACATACATACATACATACATACATACATACATACATACATACATACATACATACATACATACATACATACATACATACATACATACATACATACATACATACATACATACCTGAATACTTCAGTAGTTATTGCTAGACTATTCTCTAAACAGCCTCTGTCTAGCTTGATACCTGAAATGATGTGCCTAACTGACTGATTCTTGTCCCCTCAGACACACAAGTGCACATTTGAGGTGTGGAGCCGCCCGTGGCTGGGTTCTACTCAACTGGTGAAGAACACCTGCTAGCAACAAGACCCATGAAGACATCTCACTCATGGACTAACACTATGTGGTTACTAGGGCAGGCAGTGCAACCTCCCTGTCAGTATTCTGAGAAACAAATAACAAATTTTACTAAGAGTAAGGCTTAAAGTTAGTTTACTAACTGATTTTAAATAAAAAACAACCTTTGCTTTCTTGAATATAATCCCTTGAATATAATTCCTCTGAAAATGTAGACTACCTTTTATAGTTAATGCAATGGTTCGTAAACTATGCAGCACAGTTCTTTCTACAAAATAAATTGTTTCGGACATCTCCATGTGGTGCTTTTCTGTCTCACTTTGTTTCTAGAAGGACTTAGCTTAGACTACTATTCAATGACAAATATATCATTGTGGGATTTTAGAATTTAATTGCTCTCTGCGCTCTCTCCACCTTGAGTCAACCACTCACTCAGCTAGTAGTAGGGTGGAGGTATCTCAAAAAACGGATAGTATAGCCTACAGTAGATAGTATAGCCTACAGTAGATAGTATAGCCTACAGTAGCAGATGCTGCTTCTTCAGTCACCTTGGAGCGGAGATGTGAGACAGCGGAGAGTGAGACAGGCAGTTGAGTGATGGCGGGTTCAGAGGCAGATACGGTACCCCCTCACCCCCATAAGGTGTCCGCTCACCATTTGTTGCCAACTATGTCGTTGACTATTGTACGGGAACATTATTTGTTTGATAGACATTCTGTCATTGCTACTCTTGTAAAAAATTTAAAAAAAGTAACTGAGTCAGACTGTCTGGGCAGAATCATCATACTTAAACGACCTCAACCTCTCATACAATGAAAACCGACCAAATGTTTGTAGGACAACAGACACATTTCACAAGACATTTTCTCACAAGATGAGACCGAGCAATCTAGAGCAGTTCTGGGCCTTTGTGTTTCCCAGGCCTCCAAGTACTCCAAGGCCAGACCAGAACCTCTGTGCTCTTTTAAATGAGGGTCATTTTAACCTCTCGCCCGCTACCACTAACCCCCATCCCCCACTGCTGGGAAAAAAGGGGGAAAACTCGGAGGCCAATAGAATACAATGCACAAAGGTACACAGTGTGTTCTAGCCAATTGGAGACTGGGGGAGAGTCAACAACCACTGAAATACTAAAACATTTTCTAATAGACTTTGTACATGTCTACGTGTCTGATTTCAGGCATCGTCAGCGTAGGCTGTCCATCTGTTTTGCAGTTTGACCGCGGCCTTCTACAGCGGTAAGAATGAAGATTCTGAATTCGGATGAACTCCATATTGCTGAAAGAATACTGCAGTCACATTTACCGAAAAGTTCAAAGGTACTCACCACAATTGACGACAATATGTGTTATGGGTGTATGATGAAGTATATAAGCCTACAGGAAAATATAATAACATCAATAATGATTCATCCTTAATTAAATCTACACTGTCCTGTAGGTGTATGGATTCCTGTTTGGTCTCAACAGAAACAAGCCAAACACATTGGAGATAGTTGTAGACACCTGGCCTGATTTCAAGGTTATTATTTGCCGACCAGATGCAAAGGTCAGTCTGTATGTTGAATTCGGGTTCACAGTTTACATAGCAATAACACATTGTCAACGAAACAAACACTCCGAAACAGAGTAGTTTTGTTTATCCAACAGAATAACCGTGCTTTACAGTACAAGAAAAAGGTCACTTTATACTGCACCGATGGACAAATCTTGAAAAGAATGGTGACTGAAGAAAACGCTATTGACTGGAGCACATATTTCTTAATAGGAGGTAATTGTTTATTACAGATAATTGAATTGGTCTTAAACTGAGTGGAAACTAACACTGTTTTATCCAACAGGATTTGATATATGTCATGCCCCTATGTTAAAAGAAGCAGCTACCTCCAAAGGGGTAAATGTGAGAGGCTTTGCCTTGGTGCATCTCATGACATTACCAGACCCTAGCCTTCTGCCACAAATCACATCCAACAGGTACACTGGTAGACCTAATGCCAGATCTGTCATGTATAATTGTCTGAATAGTTTGGGCTAGGTTT
Organism: Nansenia antarctica; assembly: GCF_963989245.1. Lineage (NCBI taxonomy): Eukaryota > Metazoa > Chordata > Actinopteri > Argentiniformes > Microstomatidae > Nansenia > Nansenia antarctica. Next base: position 5,438,171 of record NC_137674.1, read on the forward strand.
AGTGATCATGATTGTATCATGGGGATTACATTGGGATCATCTCATGTCAACAATTCCACCTAACTCCAATTTACCCTTTTTCTTTATTTCTCAAACCCACAGTGAACTTGAAACTAGGATGTCTTCTCTGAACGAATCGCACATTGAATTAGTGAATAAAACCTGGAAGTTTGGAGGGGACGAGCAGGGGTACAGGACCATTAAAAATCTCATAAGCCACTTTCCTACATGCTGCATCACAGACGACCAGAGGCAGCCGGTGGCCTGGATCCTACTGTATGACTACTGCGCCATGGGCATGCTGTTCACACTGCCACAGTACAGAGGGAAAGGCTATGCCAAAGCCTTGGTCAGCTTCATGGCAAAGAAACTCCATGCTCAAGGCTACCCAGTGTACTGCTTCATAGAGGAGGAGAACACACTCTCCTACAGGCTTTTCAATAACCTCGGCTTCACTGAAGATCCCCTGTACAGGGCTGCCTGGTTTGAATTCAGTTATTAGTATCATGGGCTGTCTCTATACTCTGTAGTATTGTACCTCCATATGAAATGTAGGTTCTACTAACTGAAGGCTCAGAAAGAATTAATTATATGTCCATAAATGATGTTCTTGTGTCGCCAGTTTGTTGTGCTTCGATGGGTGTTGGTAATATTATGGCCTGTTTTCAGTTAGTGTTGTCTTGGAGACAGATGGAGACAGAATGATGGGAATGATATACAAGGAACTAAGAGCACCATTGTGTAGGCGGCTACACATTCCAACAAATCCATGACCCATGCAGTAAGCCCAATGAGCTCCTTATTACCGCAGAAGTCACATGTAACAATTCCATCAGAGCAGCAACCCAGATGCCAGTTCTTTAAAAAAGTTCTTATTTTTATTATTCAAGTATACGTTTGCACCAACATTTAAATATAAATAGAAAACGACCTGCTCTATTCTACTTTTTCGGATGATTGCTGTGAGCACAATGGTATATCTATATGACATTTGGCATAGGGTTATTATGTGTCCTGACCTAACCCATAGATTTGACCACAGGGTGGCGCTGTGTATGCTTACTGAACAAGGGAGTAAGGAGCCAACAACAACACAAAAACGTTTATAACTTGTATATAACGTTATTATGGCCAACCAACATCGGCTCAACGATGTGTAACTCTTACCCACTTCGAAATGTATGTTTTATGAAGTGGGCATTGTTTTACAAATATGTACAGTACAGGCCAAAAGTTTGGACACACCTTCTCATTCAATGCGTTTCCTTTATTTTCATGACTATTTGGTACATTGTAGATTCTCACTGAAGGCATCAAAACTATGAATGAACACATAGGAATTATGTATTTAACAATAAAGTGTGAAATAACTCTAAATATGTCTTATATTTTAGATTCCTCAAAGTAGCCACCCTTTGCTTTTTTGTTGTTAATAAAATAAAAAATGGTTGCTGTTAATAAAATATATAATAATAATAGTATATATATATATATATATATAATAACATATTATTATTAACACATATTATATTTAATATTATTATTATATATTTTATTAACAACAAAAAAGCAAAGGGTGGCTACTTTGAGGAATCTAAAATATAAGACATATTTAGAGTTATTTCACACTTTATTGTTAAATACATAATTCCTATGTGTTCATTCATAGTTTTGATGCCTTCAGTGAGAATCTACAATGTACCAAATAGTCATGAAAATAAAGGAAACGCATTGAATGAGAAGGTGTGTCCAAACTTTTGGCCTGTACTGTATTTCAACTTAACGACTAGTTACGACGGTAGTGAGGAGGAACCCTTCCCCTTGTTTAACACGGTGACTCCAGGGTTGCCAGATGGGGCGGGTTATGCGCCGAATAAATCGCATTTAAGCGGTATCAAAATGTCAGTGAGTGGCTGAAGGTTACAAAATGCGTTAAGTTAAAACACACACCCTAGTAGTAGCTACATACAACGTGCAGGCTTCCTATTTTATTTTACAAACATCATCTCACAGGAGCAATTTTCTGACACTATAGGTTTTGGGCTTTTTTTTTTGGGGGGGGGAGTGGTTTTAGCGGTTTTAGACTGTGGTTAGGCTGGAAAATTTCAATCTCATCTGGCAACCCTGCCTGCGTTCACGTGATATCTAGACTATGACGTATATTATATAATATTTTCATTCAAATCACTGTGTTACTATGGTAAATTGACTTGCTTACATGAACGTTTGGCTGATGTATGAAATGTATGATATGGCCGATGTTTAGCCTATTGTTATGTAAATCTAAAATGTAAACGTTTTGGATTGAACTTGAACTATTCAAAAATATTTTTATTTTTTGTAATGCTCCATAAGACCTGGAGATATGGAGCTGCTGACAGAAGAACAGTTGAAGCTGGCCGAGACACAACTGAAAGACCTTTCCCCCCAGTCTCAACAGGTGTGTTTGAGCGTATGGCATGTTGTGTATTAGATATGCCTTTTGAATTGGGTGTCTTTATGGATTTTAGAAACTTTGTATATTAAGTTTGTATGAATGAATGAATGGTTTTTATTGTCATTAATACAGTACAGGTACCATACAACGAAATTTAGGAGGGGGGGCTCCCCTGGTGCTAGGAAAATAATACTAAAACAAGAAGGGAAAAGAGCTGGTTTACATAAATAAAGGCTATGTACACTATCCACTATACTATACAAATAAAACACTGTGCTGTACTCTATGCTATGTTTACATCTCTGCTCCATAGGGAACACCTTGTGTATTGGAGTACGTAACATTGATTTACCATTGTCTTTTCTCCAAGGTTTATGGTTACATTATCCTCATGAACAGAATTAAGTCAGACCCGATTCATGTTTTAGTGGACCGCTGGCCAGAGTTCAGTGGTATTCTCTGCCTACCACAATACGAGCAGGTAACTCAATCGAAGAAGAATCCTTAAGAAATAAATGCACTCTAATTTCTAATAACTTACAAGTGTATTAGTTTTTTTGTCTTCATTTTTCATTTTGCAGGATGGTGACCTCTTTAAAGACATATGTGTTTTTACCAAAGATGAAACTACACTCAGGAAAATCCTTGCAAATGCAAGTGTAATTGATTGGACCAAGTTCTTCTGTCTAGGTAACTACTTGTACCTTGTGGTTTGCCCTTTGCACACTCATTAAATCATGACCATTGGATCTTATGTTATTGTCTCTGTAAAACGTTCTGAGCCTACATGACTGTACATTTACATGTCTGGATGCAGAATCAGACCTCACACTGTACAAGTGCATTCATTGTACTGTCTATTTAATACAGTATGTGCTGTTATCTTTCCCATTCCAGGCACAGATCTTTGCCACGAGCAGGTGGTGAGGACAGTGGCTTCAGAAAGAAATGTGTCAGGGAAAAAGGTCGCTGTGTGCCACATGATGACTCTTAATGATATCTCCCATCTTTCCCCCGCGGACAGGTACCTTGGACAATGCAATCACAAACACACAAGTACACTTACTCTTCCTCACACACACACACACACACACACACACACACACGCACACACACACACACACACATACACACACACACACACACACACACACACACACACACACACACACACACACACACACACACACACACACTGCTGTGGACCAGATATAATAATGGCAGTGTCCATGGGAAGGTTTGGCTAAGACATGTTTTGTTAATGGCATATCTAATATTGATAATCTGACTCCAAATAATATAATTACTATGTGCAAAGAATTGTTGAGTTTGTGCTGATTTCGTGCAGGGATGGTCAAATAGACTGAATCAAATTAGGCTTTACAGCGAATACAAATTATATATCTAATAATACTAATAATAAGAGAGAGAGAGAGAAAAGAGAAATGACCACATGTCATTATTACAAAGCTGCTCACAGCTCATGATGAGAACCAAAGGCAATTAAGTCCCACTGCCCATGTTATATAGACTAACGTGTATATACTGTATATGTTATATAGACTAACGTGTATATACTGTATATGTTATATAGACTAACGTGTATATACTGTATATGTTATATAGACTAACGTGTATATACTGTATATGTTATATAGACTAACGTGTATATATATATGTTATATAGACTAACGTGTATATATGTTATATAGACTAACATATATAAATTAAGAGGAGGAAGGAAGGAGACCAATCAGAATTTTCGGTATGTAAAACCTCTTGGACAATTTGTCTTCAATGTCTGTCTTTGTGTTTTTACATCAGCTCTGCACTGTCAATGACCTCCCTGGATGAAACTCACGTCGATCTAGTTAATGGGACCTGGAAATTTGGGGAAGGGGAACATAGTGTCAGAATGATACAGACTATGATTCGACACTTCCCCTCTTGTTGTGTTCTGGATGCTGAAGGCCAGCCTATAGCGTGGATACTGACCTATGCAAATTGTGCTATGGGCATGCTGTTCACACTGCCCGAATACAGAGGGAAAGGCTATGCAAAAGCTCTAATCAGAAGCATGGCAAAGAAACTCCATGCTCAAGGCTACCCAGTGTACTGCTTCATAGAGGAGGAGAACATGGTATCTTACAAGCTCTTCAAAGACCTGGGCTTCACTGAAGATCCTTTGTACAGAGCTGCCTGGTTTGCTTTTAACAGGTTATAACTACAAGCTTCATATGAGTAAAATCAAGTCATTAAAAAAACCGAAATCCAAATAGGAAACAAGCAATGTGTGTGTAGAGTGTATCAATGCTTGAGAATGGTATTATATAATGCAAACAGTGCAAGCGTTGTGGTTTGAAATAAGAATTACATGTTGACAAATAATTAACTCAAATTGTTTATCAATATCACTTGGTCACTGTTCGCAAATGTCAAGAATAATTGCATAAAACATTAGATTTGTCAAGACAGAGTCAGTTTCTAATTCATGGCTAGTGGCCATGGCTGATCTTGACAGACCAACACTGAAATCTAGTGGTTCAACTGTGTACATTCATTGTCAGACATAAGAGGTGGCTACAACAACTTCCCACATGACCGAAAAGATGAAAACAAAAGAAAGGTTGTACAAGGCATAAGATAGGTGATACATTTTCAGCTGTAAAAAAAATATTTTTGAAATAATAAATGGCTCCAAAATCTGTGGTTGTGTATGTGGCTGAAGAGTGGCAGAGCATAGAAGACATACAACTTTCATCCATTGTTGAGCGGGGCATCAAACTCCTTCAAGTCACAGCTTTTCAAGTCATTCACCCGTTCTCCACGTAGTCCTCCAGTCGGACTAACCATCTCTCCCAGTATTGCAGGACTTGTTCTGAGCTCAGTAAATGAGGGTGTGCAGGTGAACCATCTTTATAGGCCACCACAATCAGTCCATGTTCAACCTGCAAGAGAGGCCAGGACATACACAGGAAGTCAGAACATACTCAATGGCACGACATTGGGTGGCGAATGATGTCGTTCTTAATAATCACACCTGGTAATTGTACTTCACATCGTTGTTTAAGGCTCCAACATAAGCCGCCACCTGAAGAGGGTTGTCGTAGGTGTTGTTGAGGAAGGGTTTGGGCCTCTCTGAGGTCTTCCAGTCAATAACACACAACACACCCCTGAGGACAAAATCCACAAAGCACAACGAATCACAAAGACATGAAATGAGATCAAACGTAGTCACCAAAGTAATAGACGGGTACAGTGTCTCTCCCTCTTAGACGAGACGTATTTACCTGTAGCGGGCCACACAGTCCACAATGCCCAGATAATTGAGTGTCCCATGTTGCACTGTGCTTTCAACAGCTCTCACTCTGCTGACATCCTCCAGTACGTCTCGAATACTCTCCATGTATCCATCCACCTCTGGTGCAGTCTCTGATGTCTTTGCAGCTTCCGCATCCTCCCCAGATGCCTCTCTCGACGCCAGGAGGTCCTCCACTGTTGTATGGAAAAGCTTCCCTTGCCTGAAAAGATCTAACAAAATCCTTCTGCTCAATAAAGTCCATCATCATGTTGTTATCATGTAATTTACATAAGAGTATGTGTATGTATGTAAGACGTCTTACTTTGACTGTACTCCCTGAAGCCTTCCTCCCCGAGCTCTGCAGTCATCCGTCTCCTCCACCTCTCCAGGTAGAAGGCCTGCTCTGGGGACAGGGTCTGCTGAAGGATGCGGGTCACGCTGGGAACCGAGGATCTGGGAGATCTCTGCAAGAGGATTCGTGCAGGAGGAGCTCCAACCTCAGGCTCTCCAGTTTCATCATATGTCCTATCGTGGTCTAACAACGGGTGAAGGGTTTTAGGCCGTTTTGGAGCCGAGGGTCGCCGAGAGGAGGGTGTCTGAGATTTGACAACAGGTCCATAGAGGTGCGCATCCTCCTCTTGGAGGTTCTCTGGGGTGTGTGCACTGACTCTCTGGTTCTCTGGGGTGTGTGCACTGACTCTCTGATTCTCTGGGGTGTGTGCACTGACTCTCTGGTTCTCTGGGGTGTGTGCACTGACTCTCTGGTTCTCTGGGGTGTGTGCACTAGTGACTCTCTGGGAGGAAACGACCGACTTAACCAGGGAGGAGTAGCGCTCACTGTCTACAGAACTGTACAGGCTGTCCTTCTTCTGGCGAGATCTGACCACATGCGATGTGGAGAGATGCTTGACAGATATGATGGAGCTACGGTGAGCTGCGCGCAGTTCTGCAGAGATCAGCCAGACTGACTTACTGCCACGCTGGACTAGGAGCTTCAGTGTCTGTGTGCATACATACCCAGCCATCACCTTGTCTGTCAAGATGTCTTAAGATGTCTTAATTAACCAAAATTAATTATTTCGAAAAGTCCCTTTTGTCTGTCAAGATGTCTTCTTAAGTCGTCTTATTAAGACCTAACCTGAAGACATGCACTCACTTAAGACATGGAGCATACGTGCATGGTGATATTGAGAGATCACAGTTCTTTCTCCATTCTTACTATAATAGTCACGTGTTATATTCGTGAATCGTGATTCAAAAGCGTTAATTCAAAGGTTGTTTAGTTCGGTTATATGATGATGAACAACGCATAATGAAGATTGAATAATCGATGAATAATGTCTCTGGATACAGGTTCACTTTTACAACACTCAAAAACGACCCTGCTGGTTGATAGTTGTTGGTTGATCATTTGGTGGGGATGGTGGGGATTGGAGTTTTTCTGCAGTACATGATGCTTGTGGAAACGCTCTAAAAATCTCCAACTCCCACAATGCTCTCTTGATCAACCCGTGTGTGTCTCTGGAACATGTCCGTGTTGCTTTTGTGGACGAAAGTTTTTGAAAGTCTTGCCCCATAAACACATTTTGGGTCTAAATGAATGAATGTCACACGACTGTCATATTTGCACACATCTGTCACTAGACTAGTATAATAAATAAATAAAGTATTTCATTCACGTATGGTATGGAACACGAAACCTGGCAGGTAATTAGTGCAAGTTCTGCTTGAGATATTTTCTATAATACATGTTTTATTTGTAATAATATAATATTAAAATAATAATAATATATTATATATAATATATGATATGATATTATTATATATATTATATTATATGATATATATATGATATATATATATATAATATATAATATATAATATATATGTGTATATATACAGTATGTATACTGTATATACAGTACAGGCCAAAAGTTTGGACACACCTTCTCATTCAATGCGTTTCCTTTATTTTCATGACTATTTACATTGTAGATTCTCACTGAAGGCATCAAAACTATGAATGAACACATAGGAATGATGTACTTAACAATAAAGTGTGAAATAACTCTAAATATGTCTTGTAAAATATATTATAATAATATTAAATATAATATGTGTTAATAATAATATGTTATTAATTTATATATATATATATTTAATATTATTCTTATATATTTTATTAACAACAACATTTTTATATTTTATTAACAACAAAAAAGCAAAGGGTGGATACTTTGAGGAATCTAAAATATAAGACATATTTAGAGTTATTTCACACTGTTTTGTTAAGTACATCATTCCACATGTGTTCATTCATAGTTTTGATGCCTTCAGTGAGAATCTACAATGTAAATAGTCATAAAAAATAAAGGAAACACATTGAATGAGAAGGTGTGTCCAAACTTTTGGCCTGTACTGTATATAATAATATAATATTTTCTATAATAATAATATCATTTCCCCCCATAGGGGGCGGGGCCCAGAAGGAGAGACGCCCAGACGGGAACGGGACTTGTAGCCTAGCTTAGCGGTGGTGGAGTTTCACTGAGTTTCCACTGACAGAACAGATCCATCAAGTCTTTAACCATTTAACTCTGTTATCCTCCCGATCATGACATCTACTCTGGACGAAAGCGACAAAGAAAAGGTAAGTGACATGAGCGTTTGCTAACTAACTACCTCTTTGCATTTAGCTAACGCTGCTACCAGGAAGTTGAAGTAGTGAGATGCCCTCTCCTCTTGCTTTGGGGTTCTGACTAATCCCTGGAAAGAAAACGTTCCATTTCCCGAATTCTATACATTATCATAATGATTATGATCAATAGCTTTGGGGTCTGACTAATCCCTGGAACGAAACCGTTCCATGTTCCAAAATTCTATAAATATGATCAATAGCTTCATATAGGAAAAGACATATAGATTAATACATTTGTTTATGTATGCATGTGTTTATTAATATGTTAGTTCCCTGGAATGTCCCGGTAGTTAGACTAACTAACCCCTTTCTCAGCTATTGCAGAAGCTAACTATAGTACACTAATATATATTATATTATTATTATTATTATTATTATTACTGCAATGATCTGGTTTTGAACCATAATCCTAGTTGTCCACCCCCAGATCCCTCTCTCTCTCTCTCTCTCTCTCTCTCTCTCTCTCTCTCTCTCTCTCTCTCTCTCTCTCTCTCTCTCTCTCTCTCTCTCTCTCTCTCTCTCTCTCTCTCTCTCTCTCTCTCTCTCTCTCTCTCTCTCTCTCTCTCTCTCTCTCTCTCTCTCTCTCTCTCTCTGTCTCTGTCTCTCTCTCTGTCTCTCTCTCTGTCTCTCTCTCTCTCTCTCTCTCTCTGTCTCTCTCTCTCTCTGTCTCTCTCTCTGTCTCTCTCTGTCTCTCTCTCTCTCTCTCTCTCTCTCTCTCTCTCTGTCTCTCTCTCCCTCTCTCTCTCTCTCTCTCTCTCTGTCTCTCTCTCTCTCTCTGTCTCTCTCTCTCTCTCTGTCTCTCTCTCTCTCTCTCTCTCTCTCTCTCTGTCTCTCCCTCTCTCTCTCTCTACTCTCTCTCTCTCTACTCTCTCTCTCTCTGTCAGTGGTTTGCATTACATGGGCTGATTTTTTTCTTCTTTTCCATTTCCTGTTAAAACTTTCAGAGGAAACGTCGCCAATTTATTTTTTGTTGAAAATCTGCATCATCAATGTGATGAAAGCCATTCACACACACAGTAAGGTATCTGCACTGAGCTAGATGGGAGATATTATGACTTGAGGGTTGAGGGGAAACTTGACTGACACTGAGGAAAACATCTGGAGGGTTGTTGATTTAATTTAGTATATATAAGCTAACCTCTAGAATGAATGCATTTATGTATGCATGCATCTTATCCAGCCTTTTGTTATGACAAGTGAGAAGCCTGACGCTCAGTGGAGAGCACTAATAGAGTAGTGGAGGAAGTCCTTGTGTCCTGTGAAAATGATCCTATGTTTTTTTTCCATTACCTGATACCAGTTTAACACCTATCCAGCCACAGAGAACAGGCAAGACAACTGCAATGTTGTGAACACGTCATTAAACACAGGATAATAATACTTGTCTAGATGGGATACCAGGTCTCAGATTGTCAAAGAAACTGTCTGTTCATCTCCATAGCTATTGAGGTGAATTCCTGTCTCAGTAGGATGATGACCGTGTTTCTCCCCCTTAGGCGCGGTCTGTGTCTGTGGACCTGAATCACGACGCGTCTCTTCTCATTGACATTCCCGACGCACTCTGTGAACGAGACAAAGTCAAGTTCACTGTCCATACTAAAGTAAATAAACACTTCTTATTTCTCTCCAAGCCAAATATTATCAATAATGTCCATTCAACTATTGAGATAACATTATGTTGATTACAGACTAGTGTTTAATTCCGTCTCCACAGACCACACTCAGCTCTTTCCAGAAGCCAGAGTTTTCAGTTCCCAGACAACATGAGGACTTCATCTGGCTCCATGACACACTGGTGGAGACGGAGGATTATGCTGGCCTCATTGTAAGCATCTGTCCATCTCACACACACACACACACACACACACACACACACACACACACACACACACACATACACACTGCCCACACTACACTCTGATCTGTGTTTTCAACAACATCGCCTAGTTTGCAGCCAATTTTGCTACATGCATGTCACAAGTGCTTTGGGCACTGTAATGAGGGCCGTTACATTAGAGGGTGGTGCTTTGATGAAGGAATGTATGAGATGAGGCAATGTGTGCTTCTGGAGGGTACAATAATTCAGAGAGCAGTCAGAGCATGCAGCCGTCCTCCGCCCCCTACTGGTGGCCACTGGTGGATTACAGTGTGCAAACTTGCAGGACTAAAGAGCAAGCATCAATTTAATATTCCCATAATTGATTGACCATATTTGTTGTTTACTGATATCTACGTAACTCATCTGTCACACCACAAGAGTGTTTGGTTGAGTGGCGCACGGTTTCCCATTTCATTTTAAAAGTGTCCCGCTATGAAAGGTAATTGGGGACCCCTGGTGTAAAGTCTATTACAGCTGTGACATGACACGTGGCATGGGACAGGTGGCATAAGGCTTCATTCACTCACTTCTCTATTTGTCACTTCTCTGTTTCTCATCTCCCTCTCCAGATTCCTCCAGCTCCCCCAAAGCCTGACTTTGAGAGCCCGAGGGAGAAGATGCACAAACTGGGGGAGGGTGAAGCCACCATGACCAAGGAGGAATACACCAAGATGAAGCAGGAGCTGGAGGCGTGCGTTTTACCTGTTATTATTGCCTTCAAACTTATCAACATACTCATACATTATGTATACGCCTATATATTAGAAATATAGTTTTTATGTATCAGCTTGAAGAGCTATGCTGATCTGGACTAAGACTTTTGCTGATAAAAAAAAAGCTTGATTGAGTGTGCTTTATCAGTTGATAATTGTGTGTTGTTTTTGCAGTGAGTATCTGGCTGTGTTTAAGAAGACGGTTCAAGTCCATGAAGTCTTCCTGCAGCGACTGTCCTCTCACTCCATTTTGAGCAAGGACAGAAACTTCCAAATATTCTTGGAGTATGACCAGGATGTGAGTCCCACTGACATGGTCACAAGACTGACTTCCTACTTGGCTGCTGTTTTTTTTTCTAGCTGTAAGAGGCAGAAATGGAGGATATAGAGAAAGAAGGGAGAGGAAGGAGAGAGGATAAGAGACATGTCTGTGACATACATACTGCTTAGTTTATCTTATTAGTGTTGCTGTCAACTGAGGTCAGCTGAGAACATTTTGTCAACTAAACTCATTGAATAACTGTACTGTACAGGCATATTCAGAGATATGCTTGGCTTGGGTTCTCTGAATGGCTGCCCTTTCTGTGATTTATCCGTTTAGCTCACCGTGCGGAGGAAGAATGCTAAGGAGATGTTTGGGGGTTTCTTCAAGAACATGGTCAAGAGCGCCGATGAGGTCATAATCTCAGGGATAAAGGTAAAGGGATAGAGGTGATTGGTTACCAGGTCCAGGAGGAGACCAGAATCAGTTTTTCTATGTCACTGAGACATGCAGAAAGTTTGTCTTTGGAATCTCTTAAAAAAAAAAAAAATGTTTGTTGTTGCAGGAAGTTGATGACTTCTTCGAGCAGGAGAAGACCTTCCTTCTTGATTATTCCAGCAAGATCAAGGATTCCACTGCCAAAGCAGAGAAAATGACCCGCTCTCACAAAAGTATGAGTATTATAAAACATAGGTTTTTTTTGTCACAGATGTATGATATTCTTTATTCTTATTGTTTTGTGTTCATGTGTTAGAGTTTTATTTTATTTTGGAGTTTTGTATTGAATGGCGTTTTCTCCGGTCCTAGATGTTGCTGATGATTACATTCACATCTCTGCCACTTTGAACAGTCTCTCTGCCGACGATAACACAACACTTAAAAAGTAAGTACAGATTTGAAAATACTGTACTACTAACTATACTTGTAGTAGATACTGTACGGTTTAAGTTGAGTTCCGTTGCGTTAGCTAGTACCTCACCTCACGGGTATGTGTGTGTTGTTTATTCTCTTTGCCTACATTTAACATTTAAACATTTAACATTTAGATAACTTCAAGTAAGTGGCCTAATGCTAGTTTGTGGAAACATTCCTATCTATTCATGAAACTGACTGACTGATCGAATCCCTCCCAATATCAGCAAGAGTGTTTTCAGACGTAACTTTCAGTGTTCATTGTTTGTGCATTTCTCTTAGGCACCTTGAGAAGTTTGCAGACCTGTTTGAGAAGCTCAGGGTAAAATTCCATTTGTTTAAATCTGTGTTAGTGAGCACTTCTCCTTTGCCGAGATAATCCATCCACCTGACAGGTGTGGCATATCCAGATGCTGATTAGACAGCATGATTATTGCACAGGTGTACCTTAGGCTGGTCACAATAAAAGGCCACTCTAAAATGTGCAGTTTTATCACACAGCACAGTACCACAGATGACACAAAAACAAAATAATTGGAGCAAAAACAAGTGTTGCATTTATATTTTTGTTCAGTGTCGATTGTCATTGTTTTGCATGTGTGCGCACATGGTGATGTTTGTTTGGTCTTGCAGAAAGTGGAGGGTAGAGTGGCGTCTGACCAGGAGCTGAAGCTCACAGAGCTGCTGAGGTACTACATGAGGGACATCCAGGCTGCCAAGGTGAGCCACGTCCCTCTGTCTCTCTGTCCCTCTGTCCCTCTGTCCCTCTGTCTCTCTGTAAACAGGGTTTGGTGTCATGCAGGAGGTGAAAGGTGAAAAATGGAGGAGAGAAACAGCACTACCTAATCGTGGCACACATAACATTGTCAAATCTAATAACACAGCTTTTTCCTTTTGCAGTCCGATTTTGGGGATATTAAACTAGGGAAGTAGTGAAATCCAGCAGATGGCTGTTAGAACTGAGTTGATCAGACTGACTAGTTTGTCAATATTCCAGAACACTGTAGTGTTAGTCAGTATTACTCTAGTAAAGCCCTTCCATCTGTAACTTTAAAATGTCTTTCAGGACCTTTTGTACAGGCGTGCCAGGGCCCTGGCTGACTATGAGAACTCCAACAAGGCCTTGGATAAGGCGCGTCTGAAGACCAAAGACATCACTCAGGCAGAGGAGCACCAGCAGCAGTGCCTGAAGAAGTTTGACAAGCTTTCAGAGTCTGGAAAGAGAGGTGTGTTGTGTGTTGTGTGCTGTGTGCTGTGTGCTGTGTGCTGTGTGTGCTGTGTGCTGTGTGCTGTGTGTGTGTGCTGTGTGCTGTGTGCTGTGTGCGTGCGTGTGTGTGCGTGTGCGTGTGCGTGCACGTGTGCGTACAGTGTAATGTAAACAGTATGGCCTTTCCCTCACAGAGCTCACCAGTTTTAAAGGCAGGCGTGTAGTGGCCTTCCGTAAGAACCTAATAGAGATGGCGGAGCTGGAAATAAAGCACGCTAAGGTGAGTGCACTGAAGCCTGTACATTTGTTCAAATGTCTTTTATGGTTGACCAGATATCTCTAAGCCAGCAGTGTATTGTGTACTTAATGTTTTTACCTCTGACTCCACAGAACAACATGGCTCTCCTGCAGGGCTGCATTGAGCTACTCAAGAGCAACTGACCCACCCCCCCCTTCCTGACCAACCTTCGAGAAGGGAACCTGGACACCCCCCCCCCCCCCCAATCCTACCCCTAGGGTCAGATGCCACTTCAGAAACCTGCACAAGAGCAGCTGTCCGTTAGCTGTCTGTCTCCATGTTTACAGATTCCCTGTACCCCCCCCGATCCCCATCCTGTCCCTGCCATTACCCATGGAACCCACACCTTTTGTAATAGCATTCAGGGACTGGGGCAGCCAGCACTCTTACGATCTTCCTCTTACATCTTTTTATGAATCAAGGATGATAGTATCAATTTTGTTTCTACGGATATGCTTGTATTCTCAAATTTATGTTAAAGTTTGATGATGCAGATCGTGGAATTATGCCCCGTGATAATGTTGGCTTGCTCATAGACACCACTATAAACCGCTGGTAAACAGCACATGTACACATAAACAGATTACTGTAGTATGACAGTAACTAGACTGTGGATGTGTTCTGAATTAGGCCGTTTTTAGTGGGTATAGAAAGGCAGTTTTTCTTTTTTTTCTTTAGTTTTCTCATTGCATAGCCACTTTAAATCACTCTAATACTTGTCTGATGATTCATCCAGTCAGTGTGCTAATAGCTGACTTTTGTGGTCAGTAATGAAACAGTTTACAGAGAGGACCGTGTGTAGACAGAGGACATACAGTGAATGGAAGAGAAAAAAAAAGCACTGTAATTTAGCGCTTATGTAAAGGTCCACGTACTCTACATTCCCATAGTCTGAGATTAGACTGTGACCATGCCAGATTCCTCTAAAACCACCAGTGAAGTGCTATTTTTCATAGTTAAGAAAACCAATTACACCCGACTGTGGTACCACACAGAAAGTCCATACCTCAGGAATGGTGACATAGACTGCACTCACATTCCTTTCAATAACTGGTGCCAAATTCCTTTTGTCTAAAGATGTGCATTCTAAGGTAAATGGTAGGGGGCCACCACGGGTTGATTTGGAATCCAGCCATCCTCTGCCTCTGTGAGTAGCAGCACTAGCTTTTTTACAGTCAGTGTCAGTGAGCTCCACCCATCGTAGCTCACTGTGTGCTGATGAATCATCTACCACATAATATTACACCACGAGGGTGTGACAGCCCAGTCAGCTGAGTGAGTCCACCCCCCTGCCACCCACTTGCTGTTTGAGCACATATGCAATCAGTTGGGATGGTTCATTCGTTTTTTTTTTTTTTTTTACTAAGCAGATGTGAGTATTTAGCAATAGATTGCAAGGCAAATCACATACATAAACCTGTGTATCAGAGAGGTAACCGTTCTTATTCACAGCACCTATTCAGAGGAGAATGACTTGTGTATTCCGGCTGTAGCAACTGCCTAAACAATCGCAATTACACCGCTGCACCACTTCACGTATTGATTTCTGTCTGTGTTTACCAGTGGCCTGCAGTGCACCCGCTCTGACTTAGTGCGCAACAACAACACTAACCTTCCACTCAATTCTTTGCCTTTTTAATGCTGACGCTGTATTTGTTTTTCAAATGCGGGGGCTTATATGTTTTTCCCTCCAATCGCTTTTGTTACTGATTAATCCTTTATATTACCAGGCCTAAACTTATTACCTGTGAAAAACTCGACAATGAACCAAAAGGGTTCATATTGAAACAAAGTTAAAGATGTGTTAGAGATGAGATACATGTACAAATGCACTATGAAGGTAATACTTTGCTATAAATTCCAAGCCCAGTGGGGTGTCAAGAAATAGTGTTTTTTTGATATCTGAATGTATTTCTAATGGATTCCAACTGTGTGAATGACTTTACATAGTGTGGATTTCTTTCTTACGGAGCATCTACATTTTTAAGATTTGCAATAATGACATTAAAGAAGTCCTACTTTCCCAAAATCCTCTGAGTCTGTCTCTCAATAAAGTGTGTATTGTGGTTGAAGTAGTGGAACCTTCTTTTTCAAATTCAAGTAGTCCGTTCACAGAATTGTAAGACCTGCTTAACTCAAACCTCTACTTCCGAGAAGGACTGTAGGGTCAATAGTCTTTCCTCTGCTCATCACACGTTCACGTTCGTCTCTTCTCATTTCTCAAAAAGCATTGGATGATAATATCTACGAGGGGGATCCTCAGGAGGAATCTTATCCAATGAGTTTTGAGATGCAATTAAGCAAACATTAGCAACACTTGATAATATTGAGCTGATTCAGGATTATGGCACTTTCATGCCAGCAGATGGTGGTATCTGCATCCTGGAAAGAGAAAAAAGTCGAATATACACTTTTGGTTTTGCTTTCTTCATAATGATATAACTGAATAGATAAGCAATATGAGAGTGGGACTGCCCCACTCCAAAAAACAACCGTTAAACAATGTTAATTGTGTCATTGATAGTGAAACTGCTGTGTAGAAGTAACTTTTGTTACATGTTTGATGACTGTTTTACCAAAGATGCTTTTGGGGACAAATGTACCATTCCCGTGGGAGGGTGCGGGCAGGGCCCCGCAGCCCACAGGCTCTCCCGGTGCTCCAGATGGCCAATCTGCTACTGAAGAGGGTGCGATTTTCTAAGTGCGTAAAGTTCGGAATGTTATACTAATTTTCACCCAAAAATATTTTACTAACATTTTACTAATCGTTTTCAAAATGGGAATACTAAATCTGTGAAGGTACCATGTGATCTCATTCCTTGATCGGCTACCGATTTATCAGGGTCAAATGTACTGTAGCACAATTTAAAGCTAAAAATGTACATAGTGGCCCTTTAATTACCACTATTGGACCCCAACACATCTGTGTCTGCTCAGTGTTCTCCAACATCTGGAACAGGATGAAGGCTCTGAGTGACTATGATGGCATAAGTTGACTTTTCCTTTGAATACATGGAATTGATACCTTTAATATCAAAAGCAGTGATTCTCAGGAAAGGTCCAAGGACAATGTTATTACCTGTACAAGTCACTGGTGCTGGGTTGTATTACTAAATTCCAGGCGTCCATAACATACAGATACAATACAATACAATACAATAGATATTTATCTAGCAACAGTCTGTACATTTAGTTCTTTATGAGATGCTCTCTGTGTTCAAAACAAGAGATACAACATTCCACCTATGGCCTCTTCCCACTAACTATGTATTACCAAATAAATTGCTATGCCGATTCTGACAGGATATATTTAGGAATGTGTGTGAATATTTAAACTGCATATTAGTGCCACAGTTGCAGTTCTGTACAACCACAGTTGTATTCAGCTGTATCCTATGGAAGATCTTCTCTTGCATAAATAGCTATATACAAATTAATTGAAGCAAGAAACAACTTTCACTGTGTGCGTTAATTTTCATTCGGTGTGTGTGTGTGTGTGTGTGTGTGTGTGTGTGTGTGTGTGTCTGTGTCTCTGTCCATGTGTCAATTAAAAAAAAAAAATCAGCCATCATGGGTCCTGACATGGGACAGTCTGGCATTGTAGGTGAGCTGACAGGAAATGCCAGTGTGCTCTGGGGAATCGCCACCACCAAAGCACACACTGCATGTATCCTGTTTGGTGAGCGTTGCTCAGCAACCTCTCCTAAACAAACGCATGGTCTTGCAGTAGAGCACTGGTCAAGCACTTCTGCTTGTTTGTGTTCAACGTGAACCCTTTGATGGGGCTATATACTCACTGATACTTTCTACTGAAATGTGACAGGGTCTGGTGAAAAAGTCCCCAAGTAGGGCAAGGTCATTTTTAAGTTTTTAATCCCAGATGATTAAAGTGCAGATCGTAAGCTTTCAAATGATGTGTCATACATGGAAATCCGAAAGTAGCTGAAGAAGATATGTGAAGGGTAATCCATGTAATCCACGTCTCCTTCTTCCATTTAGCCACTGAGGTTATGGTAGGAGTTACCGACACACTGAGATGTAGTTTATCCAAAATAAAATGTAATTTATTCAACTTAACTCCAGTTGACTTTTCTACAAAAGAATAAATCATAGCAGCGAACTCAAAATAAATACAAAACAAGCATTTTCCATACAGGTAATTCCAATCCAGTGCCATACAGAAAGTTCCAATATAGTCCAATGCAATATTATGTGGTCTGTGGTCTCTGTGCATTGGGTGCTGTATTCTGTGCGTTGTGTGATTTGATTCTGGCCACATCCTATGAATCTGTTTGAGGTACTACAGTATATGCAGTATGTGTCTTTATGTGGTTGAGTTACAGTTGAAGTCAAAAGTTTACATTTAGGTTGAAGTTATCACTATATCACAATTCCAGAGGTCAGAAGTTTACTAAAGCCCTGTTCGCACAGGACTAATATTACCTGGGGACCTCTAGTAATTTGTAATAATTGCGGTGTTCTTAATCCCGTGCAGATTCCACTGCTAATTACCTACATTATTCACCAAAGACAGAGGTCATGTGATAATAGGCAATTCTCAAGTTGCACAAATGGCCAAAAAGCTTCTTAATTATTATATATATTTTAAACTGTTTTCAGTTTTTTGAAGTGTTGAAGAGCCCACTCAATATAACTGTGGGGAGCATCGCGCGTTCTGGCCTGCAGAGGGAGCCAGACTGTTGGTGGGGGATGGATGACGATCTGATTACGGACAGTGTCAGTAATCAGACTCGTTATCCAACCGGTCTTTTTAACCTGTGTGTGTTTGTTCCCCCGGGAGTGAGCGAGACAAGCTGCCAGACCCTGTGCCGAAACGAGCGAGCCAATCCCGAAAGCGCTGATTATTATTTGTGTGTTATTATTTAAACTGAATTGCGCCAGCACGTCAGTGACGTGCTGAGCTGTAGAGCGAAATAAACGCGCTGATCAAACCAGTCCTCTGTGTCGACCTCCCTCTGTGCCTAGAGACTCTTACAATAACAAACAACAGTTTTAGAATCAATAAATACTTGGATTCACTGTACTAGGCTACTGGGTTAGTGATACATGGCTTGTAAACAAGCATACCTTTTAGGACGTGTTCAAAAGCAAGGACTGTGTGATGGTAGACAGAGATTTTCTCTGGTATTTGGTTTGAGATGTACCAACATTCAAATGAGCATAATCATCAAGTTGTCTGTGCCTTTAAAGAGCTTGGACAATTCCAGAAAATGAGATGAAGCAACATCTCAAGACATCAGCCAGGAAGTTAAAGCTTGGTCGCAAATGGGTCTTCCAAATGCACAATGACCCCAAGCATACTTCCAAAGTTGTGGCAAAATGGCTTACGGACAACAAAGTCAAGGTATTGGAGTGGGCATCACAAAGCCCTGACCTCAAACCTATAGAAAAGGTGTGGGAAGAACTGAAAAAGCGTGTGCGAGCAAGGAGGCCTACAAACCTGACTCAGTTACACCGTTTCTGTCAGGAGGAACGGGCCAAAATTACACCAACTTACTGTGGGAAGCTTGTGGAAAGCTAGCCAAAGAATTTAAAGGGAATGCTATCAAATACTAAGTGTATGTAAACTTGTGACCCACTGGGAATGTGATGAAAGAAATACAAGCTGAAATAATTCATTCTCTCTACTATTATTCTGACATTTCACATTGTTAAAATAAAGTAACCCTAACTGATCTAAGACAGGAAATGTTTGCTAGGATTAAATGTCAGGAATTGTGAAAAAACTGAGTTTAAATGTCTTTAGCTAAGGTATATGTAAGCTTCTGAGTTCAACTGTTTGCCCGCACACTGTGAGTGTGTCCTCCTCTAAACTCTGAGAGCTCTGATTGTTAAGACTTCCTAAGCAAACATTGTCCTGGTGTGTGTAGGGCAAATATACCGTATTTTCTAGACTACTTCACTTCTATCAGCAGCACCAGTGTGTTTTCTGATATGCCATATTGATATTACAGTTAATTTGAAAATATCAGAGCAGTCATTTAAATGAAAACATTCTATGATGGCCTTCAAAAAGGAAGGCCATGAAAGAAATATTTCCCGAGCTGTCAGTCTTAACTGTGGGTACACCTAGTCATCACATACTCAACCCCGTCTGATGACTTGTCCTCCTGGACTCCAGCCTCTGCACCCACACAGACCTGGAGATAAACAACGTGGACATTGAGGGATGAACAGAGATGTATTATTAAACCTAAAAGGTGTTGGATGTTTGGGCATAGTCCATGTCTCTCATTAAACATGGAAAACTGTCCAGTCTTTGTTGCTAACATAACATAAAATGGTTAAAGACCCACACTAACACTGGCAGCACACTGTTCAAATGTAACAAATCAACGTTGTCTATTTCCTCATGACTGCTGGGTTTGTCTAACTGACTCACTGGGTCACAATGACTTCTACAGTACATGATTGGTTGTTGAATCCTCCAGTGGATCAGACATACCTCACTCTAGAACCAATGAGATCAGAACACATCACAAGTGTCTCCTGCAAACACCCCCATATTAGGAGTGTGTCCCTCAAAAATGAGTTTTAGTTATTTGGCACTTACCAGAGCATGGATCCAAAGAGCAACCTACTGCTACTGTGGGCTGAATGGAAGAGTCAACCATTAACCTGAGATATCAGATCTGGCATTGATCTATGATTATCTGAGAGGTCACACTGCATCCCACATGTACATGTTTTGCCTCGATGGTCATGGATTGATGTCAAAGCCCTGTTTCCTATCACAGTAGCTGCCAAGTAGCACAGTAGGCTATTATGACGACATCGTGCATTCTCATCACTCCCTCCGTCCACTCACTGACTCCTGCTGTCTGAGCCCATGTGGTTCCGTGCTTGAGCAGTGTGTGTCAGATTCTGTGGAATGTTCTCTCGGCATCTGGCCGGACCAGGATGCAGCTGTGGCTTGTATCCTTGGTGTCGTACTGTTCAGCCGTGTGCAGTAGGATATGGATGTGTTGTATGAGAAAGTCACAACTGAACTTACAAAAAAGAATGTCTCCTCTTCGGGGGCTCCTGCCGGGCCTGGGGAAGCTGCCCCTGTCGGGCCCGGTGAAACGACCCAGATGTCCTCCTGAGTGAAAGACCAGCGCCATGGTTACATGCTGTAATTCCAGTGCAATCTGATTGGATGTGTCTCCACAATAGCACGCAGCTGCTGCCAAAAATACCCCCATTCCAAAATGGCTCCCTTTATGAGAGTGCTGTCAGTCATCGGTACAGAGCAAATGGGGGGTTAGCCTTGCATGTCCCAGGGGCTCTGCTGCAGCTGTGGGACTGACTTTGTGAGTCAAACATGACCTGACAGAGCTGCACTCAATGTAAAAGTCTCTCAGTCAGAGAATTCAGAGATGGCTTTTCTTTCAATATGCATTTTAGTGGATACACAAAGAGCATTTGTTTCTCGAAAAAAAGAACCCTGATAAGTAAAAGTAAAATAATTATAAAAATTTAAACATTTGAAAATGAGAATTATAACATGACTTGTGACCTTACAAATGTATCATAAAGGGTTTCATGATATCAATAATTTCATGGGAAATAATGTACATTTTTGAGAAAAAGTCTGGTCAGTGTCTCAAACTTTTTTTACAGCACACATCAAACTCTTTACAGCACACATCAAACTCAGCATTAGATAAAGTGAGGTTTGTTGACACTTAACCACATAAACACCTGCAAATTAGAAACATTCATCATCGGAAAATAAAATAAATCAATCATCTGGAATAGATTGCTGTCTACTGCGGTCCATGTATAGAGAGACATGTTGTGTGTGTGAGATATTGAAACTGTATGTGTCATGAGCAGTGAGCACCATATACAAATATCAGCCTTGTGAACAAATGCAGTATCTCATGTGTAAAAGCAGGAGGTATGAGTTTAATAGTAACAAGGGGATGACTCAAACTGAAGTGTTGTACTCTGAGGAGTTGGAATCATGGGATGTTGCCAAACATTAGAAAATGTCAGAGAGCAGCACACTCAGTAAAAAACCACAGGAGAAAACCGTAGGAGTCTAAATTAAGTGCTGAAGGCCCTTTTCCATGGTCGGGTGCAGATGCAATTGCAGTCATAGGTTTCAGTGCATCAGATGGGCAACCACATGCGTTGATATTCTGTCAGCAGAAAAGGGTTGTGCGTTTTGACAGGACTTTCAGATCAGAGTGCTCTTGCAAACATCACAAACGGTGATACACAGAGCATGAACAAGTGGTCACAATGGATGAATTTGGATCACTTGGTTAGTACAGTTGGCAGCTAAATTGTGACTAGATATGCCTATGGAAAAAAATAATGACCTCCGCAAAACCTTGAATATCTTATAAAAAAATGTGAGGCTATTATAAGTATCATTGTTTTGGGATGTCATTGGTTAGGGCTAGGGTTAGGGTTGACTTCCTGGATCAGTGCTTCCTGCTTGACAGGCCCTGTTCATCCAGCAGTTTGAAAAGAGTCAGTGTCAAGGGTGCTTATGATACGGAAAGCCGGTGTAGCAGGGATGAGATTCTTGTTTATTACGTACAAGGGCCCAGTTGTTGCCCAAAACTTTTAATCAGCCAGCTCGATCTGGCCCCAGGGGATCATAGTAGTAATGACCACAAGACTGGGGGCCTAATATCACCGTAGATATGTATTCAGTAAATCCAACTATCAAGACTAGAAATAACTTCTGTTCACTGGTTTAATTACAACTAAAATATTATTATTTGGACAATAACAATTCATACGAAAATCCATGTAGTTTTGATGGCCAAATCATGACCTCTTTCTCTCAAAGGACCTGGAGTCTGAGATGCCTGAGAGAGGAAAATCTTTTGTATTTGAGTAGAAAGGAAGGTGTGTTGTGACACACTTACCCCCCAGCTAAATTGTCTCAAAAGAAAAGGCAATGCCACAAGTGAATTTTGAGACGTCATGACTTTGTCATTGTTACCCTGTAGCACGTTGAATAGGTGTGGCTGTGCCAACATTGGACACGTCAGTGCTGCTCTGCCAGTGAAGTCCCTTGTAGCTCACAACTGTAGGGTACCAATTTAATGCATGACTCCTGCTTCTGTATTCAACATTAAGTGAAGTTTGCGTCACATTTTCATCACAGCAGTGTGTAAGTCTGGCTCCGGCTTTTCTATCTCTTTTATTTGGTATTTGTACAAAATACAATTGGTATTTGCTCTCCTTAATCTTAATATGGCACTTTATTTGATGACAATGGGCTGTTGCAAAAATGATAGCCTAATTATGAGTCTAAAATGTTGGTCTGTTTTGTTTCAGTGTGTACTGAAGGTTCCTATTGAACAAATACAACGTGACTTTGAATAACATTTAGCATTTCATTTATTTAGTTACTATCTAGTTTCAAAATGAGGGCATCTCTGCTTTCTCGTTCCAAAGAACAGACTTTGACTACAACTCCCAGAAGCACATTCTGGTTCCAGGATTGGAGTGCATTCTTAGCCAATTAGGTTTCGGCTGCGTTCGTCAATGTGCTCAGAGAGCGGCTGGAGCGCACACTGGGTTCAACGTCATAAAGGAACCAAGGAATCTGATTGGACGAGAGGCATTCTATGAGTGCTGATCCGATTTCCAGAGCGAGTTTCCCAACGCAGCCTTGATCTGCATTAAATCGGCGCTATCTGGGACACGGGGCTAAGCGCCGGCGTCTAGCCAGCTCGGAGTGCCACGACTCCATAGATTCTCACTCAGGCTGAGAGCTGAATTTCGCTGAATAGCATCGCTACATGTTTGCCTCCTGACATTACAGAAACTCAACGACACAAACCGTGTTTTTTTTTAAGTCTCTTTCTGGAGCTTTCTTTCTCTACGCCGGGCAGAGCTAAGGTAGGTTACAGCTAAAGCAGGAGAACAATTCTGGACAATTTAAGAAGAAGTCCTTCTGGAAACGTCTTGTAGCTCGTCAGCCTTAACTCTGCACAGCTCTGGACCTCTGAGATGGTCAACGTGTCTGTCTCCTTCAGATAGATGGTTACAATGAGCCTTTAAACATGTTTAACTTCAGATATAGACTGTCTACTTCAGATAGAGACTGTCTACTTCAGATAGAGACTGTCTACTTCAGATAGAGACTGTCTACTTCAGATAGAGACTGTCTACTTCAGATAGAGACTGTCTACTTCAGATAGAGTCTGTCTACTTCAGATAGAGACTGTCTACTTCAGATAGAGACTGTCTAC
The DNA here is from genome assembly GCF_963989245.1 of Nansenia antarctica. NCBI lineage: Eukaryota > Metazoa > Chordata > Actinopteri > Argentiniformes > Microstomatidae > Nansenia > Nansenia antarctica. The sequence continues at coordinate 5,462,101 of NC_137674.1, forward strand.
TTCAGACAGAGACTGTCTACTTCAGATAGAGACTGTCTACTTCAGATAGAGACTGTCTACTTCAGATGGAGTCTGTCTACTTCAGATAGAGACTGTCTACTTCAGATAGAGACTGTCTACTTCAGATAGAGACTGTCTACTTCAGATAGAGACCGTCTACTTTAGATAGAGACTGTCTACTTCAGATAGAGACTGTCTACTTCAGATAGAGTCTGTCTACTTCAGATAGAGACTGTCTACTTCAGATAGAGTCTGTCTACTTCAGATAGAGACTGTCTACTTCACATAGAGACTGTCTACTTCAGATAGAGCCTGTCTACTTCAGATAGAGACTGTCTACTTCAGACAGAGACTGTTATACTTCATATAGAGACTGTCTACTTCAGATAGAGACTGTCTACTTCAGATAGAGACTGTCTACTTCAGACAGAGACTGTCTACTTCAGATAGAGACTGTCTACTTCAGATAGAGACTGTTCTACTTCAGATAGAGACTGTCTACTTCAGATAGAGACTGTCTACTTCAGATAGAGACTGTCTACTTCAGATAGAGACTGTCTACTTCAGACAGAGACTGTCTACTTCAGATAGAGACTGTCTACTTCAGATAGAGACTGTCTACTTCAGATAGAGACTGTCTACTTCAGATAGAGTCTGTCTACTTCAGACAGAGACTGTCTACTTCAGACAGAGACTGTCTACTTCAGATAGAGACTGAATACTTCAGATAGAGACTGTCTACTTCAGACAGAGACTGTCTACTTCAGACAGAGACTGTCTACTTCAGATAGAGTCTGTCTACTTCAGACAGAGACTGTCTACTTCAGATAGAGACTGTTCTACTTCAGATAGAGACTGTCTACTTCAGATAGAGACTGTCTGCTTCAGATAGAGACTGTCTACTTCAGATAGAGACTGTCTACTTCAGACAGAGACTGTCTACTTCAGATAGAGACTGTCTACTTCAGATAGAGTCTGTCTACTTCAGATAGAGTCTGTCTACTTCAGATAGAGACTGTCTGCTTCAGATAGAGACTGTCTACTTCAGACAGAGACTGTCTACTTCAGATAGAGACTGTCTACTTCAGATAGAGACTGTCTACTTCAGATAGAGACTGTCTACTTCAGATAGAGACTGTATCCTTCAGATAGAGACTGTCTACTTCAGATAGAGACTGTCTACTTCAGACAGAGACTGTCTACTTCAGATAGAGACTGTCTACTTCAGACAGAGACTGTCTACTTCAGATAGAGTCTGTCTACTTCAGATAGAGACTGTCTACTTCAGATAGAGACTGTCTACTTCAGATAGAGACTGTCTACTTCAGATAGAGACTGTCTACTTCAGATAGAGACTGTCTACTTCAGATAGAGACTGTCTACTTCAGATAGAGACTGTCTACTTCAGATAGAGACTGTCTACTTCAGATAGAGACTGTCTACTTCAGATATAGACTGTCTACTTCAGATAGAGACTGTCTACTTCAGATAGAGACTGTCTACTTCAGATAGAGTCTGTCTACTTCAGATAGAGACTGTCTACTTCAGATAGAGACTGTCTACTTCAGATAGAGACTGTTATACTTCAGATAGAGACTGTATCCTTCAGATAGAGTCTGTCTACTTCAGATAGAGACTGTATCCTTCAGATAGAGTCTGTCTACTTCAGATAGAGACTGTTATACTTCAGATAGAGACTGTCTACTTCAGATAGAGACTGTCTACTTCAGATAGAGACTGTATCCTTCAGATAGAGTCTGTCTACTTCAGATAGAGACTGTCTACTTCAGATAGAGACTGTCTACCTCCGATAGAGACTGTCTACTTCAGATAGAGACTGTCTACTTCAGATAGAGACTGTCTACTTCAGATAGAGACTGTCTACTTCAGATAGAGAGACTGTCTACTTCAGACAGAGACTGTCTACTTCAGATAGAGACTGTCTACTTCAGATAGAGACTGTCTACTTCAGATAGAGTCTGTCTACTTCAGATAGAGACTGTCTACTTCAGACAGAGACTGTCTACTTCAGATAGAGAGACTGTCTACTTCAGATAGAGACTGTCTACTTCAGACAGAGACTGTCTACTTCAGACAGAGACTGTCTACTTCAGACAGAGACTGTCTGTCTACTTCAGATAGAGACTGTCTACTTCAGATAGAGACTGTCTACTTCAGATAGAGACTGTCTACTTCAGATAGAGACTGTCTACTTCAGATAGAGACTGTCTACTTCAGACAGAGACTGTCTACTTCAGATAGAGACTGTCTACTTCAGATAGAGACTGTCTACTTCAGAGAGAGACTGTCTACTTCAGATAGAGACTGTCTACTTCAGATAGAGACTGTCTACTTCAGATAGAGACTGTCTACTTCAGATAGAGTCTGTCTACTTCAGATAGAGACTGTCTACTTCAGATAGAGTCTGTCTACTTCAGACAGAGACTGTCTACTTCAGACAGAGACTGTCTACTTCAGTTAGAGACTGTCTACTTCAGATAGAGACTGTCTACTTCAGACAGAGACTGTCTACTTCAGATAGAGACTGTCTACTTCAGACAGAGACTGTCTACTTCAGATAGAGTCTGTCTACTTCAGATAGAGTCTGTCTACTTCAGATAGAGTCTGTCTACTTCAGATAGAGACTGTCTACTTCAGACAGAGACTGTCTACTTCAGATAGAGACTGTCTACTTCAGACAGAGACTGTCTACTTCAGATAGAGACTGTTATACTTCAGATAGAGACTGTCTACTTCAGATAGAGTCTGTCTACTTCAGATAGAGACTGTCTGCTTCAGATAGAGACTGTCTACTTCAGATAGAGACTGTTATACTTCAGATAGAGACTGTCTACTTCAGATAGAGACTGTCTACTTCAGATAGAGACTGTCTACTTCAGATAGAGACTGTCTACTTCAGATAGAGACTGTCTACTTCAGATAGAGACTGTCTACTTCAGATAGAGACTGTCTACTTCAGATAGAGACTGTCTACTTCAGATAGAGACTGTCTACTTCAGATAGAGACTGTCTACTTCAGACAGAGACTGTCTACTTCAGATAGAGACTGTCTACTTCAGACAGAGACTGTCTACTTCAGATAGAGACTGTCTACTTCAGACAGAGACTGTCTACTTCAGATAGAGACTGTCTACTTCAGACAGAGACTGTCTACTTCAGATAGAGACTGTCTACTTCAGACAGAGACTGTCTACTTCAGACAGAGACTGTCTACTTCAGACAGAGACTGTCTACTTCAGATAGAGACTGTCTACTTCAGATAGAGACTGTCTACTTCAGACAGAGACTGTCTACTTCAGACAGAGACTGTCTACTTCAGATAGAGACTGTCTACTTCAGATAGAGACTGTCTACTTCAGATAGAGACTGTCTACTTCAGATAGAGTCTGTCTACTTCAGATAGAGACTGTCTACTTCAGACAGAGACTGTCTACTTCAGATAGAGACTGTCTACTTCAGATAGAGACTGTCTACTTCAGATAGAGACTGTCTACTTCAGATAGAGACTGTCTACTTCAGATAGAGACTGTCTACTTCAGATAGAGACTGTCTACTTCAGATAGAGACTGTCTACTTCAGATAGAGACTGTCTACTTCAGATAGAGTCTGTCTACTTCAGATAGAGACTGTCTACTTCAGATAGAGACTGTCTACTTCAGATAGAGACTGTCTACTTCAGATAGAGTCTGTCTACTTCAGATAGAGACTGTCTACTTCAGACAAAGACTGTCTACTTCAGATAGAGACTGTCTACTTCAGATAGAGACTGTCTACTTCAGATAGAGACTGTCATGTCATAGCTCATGTCATGGTTACCATGAGCCTTTTAAACATGGCTTAGTTTGTGTATTCATACTTTTATAGATCTAACCTTCCTCTAATAACACCCAACACATAGCTGGCTAAATAGTGACTGACCTGACACTGACATATCACAACTTTACTTTTCCATCTTACATGCTTATGGCAACTCATATAGATGGTCTTACAGTTTTCTAGTACGTGGCAATTGCAAACATTTTTGGGGGATCATGTGCCATGATCTGCCATCCCACTGGAAGGTCCAGACCTGGGGCAGCAACAGAAGAGAGAAAGCACTGATTAGTGGAAGCACCTCCTGCTGTGATCAGGGTTGTTACCTGACTTGTGTGTCTATGTGTGTGTCCTATGTTTTCCAATTAGAAGGATATATAGGCTACTTTGACTTTATGATGTATTTTTCCCCCCTGAGGCTAACCCTCATCTGCTTTGAACAATGTTGCCTCTAGTTGACTACCCTAATCCACTAACTAGACCTTTAAAATGTGGTGACATTTTTATTTTATTTGGCACGACAACTAACTAACCAGTAGCAGTGATATGCCTACGTTTTTATAATGGTTTGAGGTTCTTGCATTTCTGCATGAAGGGGCTTCTCATCAGAGGCAGCTGAGAACGCAGTATCTCTCAGTGCTTACCTTCCCCATCGTCTTTGATTTAATAGAGCTGGACGCAATTGGCCAACTTAACCATGAAGACTCAAAACTTTCCATTTAGTTACTGCTTGGATGTCTGTCCTGCCGTAACACTTTTACATTAAGTTGGCATCTACACCTGAGAGAGAGGAGTTGGTGTTTACGCTGGAAGTCTCAGGCAGAGTGTGGAGTTTAGGTAGACTTTGAACTGAGCAATGATCCTCTGGATAAGAGCCTGAAGACAAGGAGTTAACCCTATGCAATTCCCTTTCTTAGTGATCTGTGGAAATTGGCCTTCTACTGCTAGCATAGGCCTAACTATGTCAGTGTAGTAAAGGACGACTCCGTGTCAGAGCTAGGCCTATCAGTCAGGACTTTGAAGTGGCACTTTCTCTAAGGGTAGCGAAACTCCTCTTAAACCCTGGTTTGGGGTTGAATAATGCTAGGTTGAATAATGCTTTCCAATAGAAGGATATAGGCTACTTTGACTTTATGATGCATCATTTTCCCATAAAGCTCATCTGCTTTGAACAATGTTGTCTCTAGTTGACTGCCCTAATCCACTAGACCCTCAAATGTGTTGACCCTTTTTTTTTTTGCTTTTTTGTTTTGTTTTGTTTCCATATTTTTGCAGGACAACTAACCAGTAACAATGGATATCTACGACCCCCAGACCCTGGGCATTATGGTGTTCGGTGGTTTCATGGTGATTTCTGCCATTGGCATTGCACTTGTTTCCACCTTCTCCATGAAGGAGATGTCTTATGAGGAGGCCCTGGCCAAGCAGCGCAGGGAGCTTGGCAAGATCCAGCCACCTCGTCTCGAGAAGAAGAAGAAGGACAAGTCGTCTGAGAAGAAGAACCGAGCGAAGAAGAAGGAAGACAAGCCCAACGAGAAGCTTCCGGAACCCGAGCAAGTCCCAGATGTTCCTGAGACCGAACCCGTGGCGGAACCAGACCCTGAGCCCGAGCCTGCCCCGGCCCCTGCCCAGGCCCCGGCCCCTGCCCCTAAGCCAACCGCTGCCTCAGTCCCAAAGCCAGCTGCTGACTCTCCCCCGGCCCCGGCCCCGGCCCCGGCCCCGGTTCTGGAGCGCTCAGCTGTAGCCCATCCCCAGGCCACTGCTGCACCGGTGCCCACTCCTGTAGATGCCCCGCCTGCTCCCTCCCCGAAGGAAAAGAAAAAGAAGAAGGCCGCTAAGGTGGAGCCCGCCCCAAGCCAGGCTGCGCTGCCACCCCCAAAACCTGCCCCGGTGCCGGAGGCTGTCGCTAAGGAAGTCCCAGTGGTCCCAGTGGTCCCAGTGGTGGTGGCAGTGACTCTGTTGGGCTCCCAGCAGACACCTACTATAGCTGCAGTCCAGGAGAAAGCACCAGAGCCCAAGGCAGAGGCCCTCTCTAAGAAGAAGGTCTCATCCAAGAAGAAGGCTGAGCCAGGTAAGAAGGCTTCCATTCATTTGATTAATGGAAAATGTGGTTACATTTTTAAAAATAGTTTGTTGAGTATTTGCTACTTTTTTTCACCTTTACACAAATGATTTAGGTTAACTGTTAAGTCGTACAGACTGCTGAAGCTAGGGTGCTGCTCCCCCACTGGCTGAGCTACGTTTGGGTGTGGTCTGGTTAACTTGGCTACGACCATTGTACACTATGCAGTATGCACTATCCAAAGCCTTTTTCTCTGTAAGTGTCTCTCAACCAGAGAAAACTTTCATAAGAAAGGCTGCCCTAACTCTGTGTACAGAATGATGCTTTATGGCTTAATGCATCACTAGTGGACCACAAAGTAGATGACGGAGCATCAAATCTCTGTTATTCTATTATTGGGATTTAATTGTAGGCTACAGTGAATTTATGGATGGTGTCAAACACAGTGGAACTAGGCCCCTTAACAGATTTATTTTCCACTAGGGAAATGAATGATCTCTGTCAGTGAATGGAATAATGAACACTGAAATTCACTAATGGGCCTTGTCTTGTGTGATTGACACAATGAGGTAACTGTTTTTTTAAAATGGCACTTCTCTATTTGAATGGATCTAAGTGGTCGTCTAGACAGGAACTACAGTAGCCATAACACATACTGTAATGTAGTACCGCCCCCCCCTCCCCCCCAATTCACATAACACATAACCGTATATATATATACACTGAACAACATTTTTCACAAGTTGAACTCAAAGACCTAAGACTCTCAAATTGTATTCTTCTCCTTTGCCAAGATAATCCATCCACCTGACAGGTGTGGCATATCCAGATGCTGATTAGACAGCAGGAATGTCCACCAGGGCTGTTCATTTCTCTACCATGAGCCGTCTCCAAAGGCGTTTCTGAGAATTGGAATTGGAAACGCCTTTGGATATGACTTATAGTAGAGAAATCAACATTCAATTCACTGGCAACAGCTCTGGTGGACATTCCTGGAGTCAGCATGCCAATTGCACGCTCCTTCAAAACTTGCGACATCTGTGGCATTGTGCTGTGTGATAAAACTGCACATTTTAGAGTGGCCATTTATTGTGACCAGCCTAAGGCACATCTGTGCATGCCACACCTGTCAGGTGGATGGATTATCTCGGCAAAGGAGAAGTGCTCACTAGCACAGATTTAAACAAATTTGAGAACACAATTTGAGAGAAATAGGCCTTTTGTGTACATAGAAAAAGTCTTCGGTCTTTGATTGATTTCAACTTGTGAAAAATTGGAGCAAAAACAAAAGGGTTGCCTTTGCTGTTCATATATATATATATATATATATTAGCCTCTCCTTCTGTGTCCATGGGAATGAGTACCAGTGGACAGAGGTGGGCAAAGTCTGCCACGCCACGGTGCAGGGCAGAGCGGCCTGGTCTGTCCAAACAGTGCTACCCTGTTGTGTTAGCTGACAAAGGCTCTCAGTGCCCCAACAATAGGGGTTTTCTCTCTGCGGCCCCAGGGGCCGTCTCTGCTTGGTGCCACCCTGCCCCATCACCTCTTCAGCCAGGAGCCACGGATACCTGCTCCCAAGGCCCTGTGGCAGTGTGGGAACTTAGTATTGTTATAGCCGACATATTAGACACTAAATGTTGGATTTTTACCCGTCAACACAACAGAGTTCTGCCAATATGAGTCAGACCGGAGTGGTAGGCTTTCCCTGCTCACAATTCAAATAATAAACTTGACGGCATGGTAATTAGAGAATAATGCTGGAAGCCTGTTCATTAGCCTATTTGTTTCTACTCCGGTGTGATGTCCTTCTCTCAGCCGCAGCCCCGTCCCTCTGGGACGCCCTCCCCAACCTACATCAGACAGGCCAACACCCTGCCAACATTTAAACAGGCCCTCAAAACCCACCTCTTCAAGCTCGCCTTCACCAGTTAACCCTCTCCCCCTCCCCTTCCCACGTTCCCCAGCACTACCTTAATTAGGCCCCTATACCTTCTTTTATTTATTTTGTTTCTTTTTATTACTACTCAATCTTTTCAGTTTGTAAAAGCGTGTTTGAGTGTCTAGAAAAGCGCTAGAAGTCTAATGTATTATTATTATTATTATTATCCGTAGTGGTGGCAGTGGACTCTGTGGACGCGCCTCTGTACCTGCCCTTCAAGGCCCTGGTCTCTACCGTCATCAGCATGGTGTTCAGCGAGGAAGAGACGCAGCGGCTCATCAAGATCCTGTCTGACAAGGCTGGCATCGTGCAGGACTCCTGGCACAAGGTTTGGGAGACACCACTGGGCAGGGGAGGGGTGGGGGGGCGGCGGCGTAGCGGACACACCCGTCAGGCATTGGGGAGGAGGTTAGGGTATTATTGGTAAAAATGTCATGTTTGTTTGTTTGTTTATTAGGATCCCCATTAGCTAATGCCATGACATTAGCTAGTCTTCCTGGGGTCTGACACAAAAATCATATTTGGACAATTTTCAGCATTATATATATACGGTACATGTGGGAATACGGTACATGTGGGAAAACTAGGGTTGGGGTTAGGTGCTACGTCGACTTGGTACATGCTGTCATGTCTAACCCTAACCCTAACCCTAACCCTAGCACCCTAGCACCTAACCCTAACCCTAGTTTTCCCACATGTACCGTATTCCCACATGTACCGTAACATATATATACATATATACAGACAATTGTTAACATTGTATATAGTGCTGTCCCAAACGACTATTTTTCTAACGATTAATCTAGCGATTATTTTATCGATTATTCGGTTAGTCTAACGACTAATTTATCGATAAGTCTAACGAAAAATTGTGCTGTAAAAAAAAAATAAAAAAATCTTTTTGGTCTCCACCTCACTGCTATGTTTAGCCAACTTGAATGCCAACATGGCCATTTAGAAGTCTGTCCATCACCACAACACATAGCTAGCTAACGTTATTCTCGCTGCTATGTTATGATTAGCTAAATTGATGCTAACGTAGCATGCGAGCTACGAGCTAGATAACGTACAGTAGGTGCTCGCACCACAATGACAATAGGCTACCGTAGCTAGCCAGCTACATAGCTAACGTTACTAACACCAGAAGACAAGACATACGAACTGTGGTGAGCTACATTGCTTGTGTAACATTAGCTAGTAGCTATCCATTTTCACTCATACACTTAATTGTCTCGCCCGGTAAAATAAAGGTAAAAAAAAAAAAAAACTTTTTTTTTATTTGCGACTAACCGACGCATATTACGCTAACCGACGTATTGACGTAGTCGGTGACGTCGACGACGTCGAATAATCGTAACAGCCCTAATTGTATACATACATCATGTGTGGACATGGGTGCCGAGAATGTAGACGGATGGTAAATGACGGGGCTGTGTCTGTGTCTGGGGCCACTCAGAAGGGGGATCCAGTGACCGTGCTGAAGAAGCAGCTGGAGGAGAGGGAGAAGCAGCTGTCTGCCGAGCAGGAGGATGCCGCCGCCGCCAAGAACCGTCTGAGAGAACTCTCTAAGGTAAAGAAAAAAAAGACAAAAATCAGCCTCTGTATCTGCCGTAAAAGGCCTAAACACAGACCTGCTGACAATCTCAAGCCGCTCTGATTCATCTGGAGTTTCACCGTGTCCATGTAATCAACGTCTTACGTCATGGTTCTCAAACCTCTCCTCGGGGTACCCCCAGCCTCTCCTACATATTTGATCTGTTCCACCACCAGCAGGAGAGGTTTGAGAACTGCTGGTTTAGATAAGACACACCCTATGAACGTTTGACTGCTCCTGACCACTCGCCTGTCGTTTTCAGGAGTTGTCTGCTGAGAAGTCGAAGGTCGCTAGCGTGGAGACGCGGCTGAGTTCTCAGCTCAGCGCGCGGGAGCAGCACTTGGTGCGCATGCAGGCCACCTGCCAGGACCACGTCACCCAGATACAGAAACTCAACGCCAAGGTCAGGGGTCAGGGGTCATCGGCAGTGGGTCAGATTATCACGAGCTACTATTTACTTATATTTGACGTATTTTATGTGATTCGGTTTGTGAGATTTTTTGTTTTTGTTTTAGCACAGCTTGGCAATAAGCCTTAAGATTTTGGAATGTCTGTCTCACAGTTTAATGTCTGTGAAAAGTTGTTGGAAAAAATAGTTTTCTCCAGCTTCACTCTCCTCTCTCACAGACCCAGAGTCTGCAGGATCAGCTGGAGAAAGGCCCCAACGCTCAACTGGCTCGTCTGCAGCAGGAGAACACCATCCTCCGGGATGCGCTGAACCAGGCTACCAGCCAGGCTGAGAGCAAGTGAGTCGTCGTCGTCGTCGTCCCCCACCTTCCCTGCATGGTTGTGACTCATATGTGGCAGGGTGCTAACTGGCTCACTCTAGTGTAGGGAGAGCGCTAGGACGCTAGGGGAGTCTTAGCTGCTTCACGTATGTTTATAGAACATGTTTTCGAAGTACAGGTGTGTAACATTGGGGGTTGAACAGTGTGTTCCAGGGATTACTCAAGTGTTTATAAAGTTGAGTCTTGTTTGACTAAAGCCGAGGGACTGGCGTGAAGCCTGTGTTTGTGCAAGGTATTTTTTTTCCCCCCTAAGTTTTTGTACTGGCGTCCTCAGACAAAATGCGGAGCTGGCCAAGCTGCGGCAGGAGTGTGCCAAGCTGAACAAGGAGCTGGAGGAGAAGAGCGAGAGTCTGCAGGCTGACGAGCACGTCCGGAGGAGCCTGGAGGCCAAGGTCTCTGCTGCCGAGAAGCAGCTCTCCCTGGCACAGGTCAGTCTAGTCTGCAGGCCCTGGGATCACAGTGTCCTCCTTATTAAACGTCTCTCTCCCTGTCGCAGGTCAGTCTAGTCTGCAGGCCCTGGGATCACAGTGTCCTCCTTATTAAACGTCTCTCTCCCTGTCGCAGGTCAGTCTAGTCTGCAGGCCCTGGGATCACAGTGTCCTCCTTATTAAACGTCTCTCTCCCTGTCGCAGGTCAGTCTAGTCTGCAGGCCCTGGGATCACAGTGTCCTCCTTATTAAACGTCTCTCTCCCTGGCACAGGTCAGTCTAGTCTGCAGGCCCTGGGATCACAGTGTCCTCCTTATTAAACGTCTCTCTCCCTGTCGCAGGTCAGTCTAGTCTGCAGGCCCTGGGATCACAGTGTCCTCCTTATTAAACGTCTCTCTCCCTGTCGCAGGTCAGTCTAGTCTGCAGGCCCTGGGATCACAGTGTCCTCCTTATTAAACGTCTCTCTCCCTGTCGCAGGTCAGTCTAGTCTGCAGGCCCTGGGATCACAGTGTCCTCTTTATTAAACGTCTCTCTCCCTGTCGCAGGTCAGTCTAGTCTGCAGGCCCTGGGATCAGTGTCCTCCTTATTAAACGTCTCTCTCCCTGTCGCAGGTCAGTCTAGTCTGCAGGCCCTGGGATCACAGTGTCCTCCTTATTAAACGTCTCTCTCCCTGTCGCAGGTCAGTCTAGTCTGCAGGCCCTGGGATCACAGTGTCCTCCTTATTAAACGTCTCTCTCCCTGGCACAGGTCAGTCTAGTCTGCAGGCCCTGGGATCACAGTGTCCTCCTCATTAAACGTCTCTTCCCCCTGTCGCAGGTCAGTCTAGTCTGCAGGCCCTGGGATCACAGTGTCCTCCTTATTAAACGTCTCTCTCCCTGTCGCAGGTCAGTCTAGTCTGCAGGCCCTGGGATCACAGTGTCCTCCTCATTAAACGTCTCTCTCCCTGTCGCAGGTCAGTCTAGTCTGCAGGCCCTGGGATCACAGTGTCCTCCTCATTAAACGTCTCTCTCCCTGTCGCAGGTCAGTCTAGTCTGCAGGCCCTGGGATCACAGTGTCCTCCTCATTAAACGTCTCTCTCCCTGTCGCAGGTCAGTCTAGTCTGCAGGCCCTGGGATCACAGTGTCCTCCTTATTAAACGTCTCTCTCCCTGTCGCAGGTCAGTCTAGTCTGCAGGCCCTGGGATCACAGTGTCCTCCTTATTAAACGTCTCTTCTCCCTGTCGCAGGTCAGTCTAGTCTGCAGGCCCTGGGATCACAGTGTCCTCCTTATTAAACGTCTCTCTCCCTGGCACAGGTCAGTCTAGTCTGCAGGCCCTGGGATCACAGTGTCCTCCTTATTAAACGTCTCTCTCCCTGTCGCAGGTCAGTCTAGTCTGCAGGCCCTGGGATCACAGTGTCCTCCTTATTAAACGTCTCTCTCCCTGTCGCAGGTCAGTCTAGTCTGCAGGCCCTGGGATCACAGTGTCCTCCTTATTAAACGTCTCTCTCCCTGTCCCAGGTCAGTCTAGTCTGCAGGCCCTGGGATCACAGTGTCCTCTTTATTAACACTTAATCAGCCATGAGGGGGTCTTTTGACCCTGTGAGTAAAAAAAGTTCTATCTTTGCACTCGCTAAAATTTCAGGGCCCTCCTTTCATGGCTTTTCCTAGATATGTGCGTTCTACCACCCAGTGTCCTTACATTTTCAAAATCACATCAGGATAAGCAGTGTAGGAGGCAGAGTAATTTGCAAGACGGCCAACTAGTGGGTCTCTGTGTGTAAATGGCAGCTTGAGCATTGTGAAGACTATGGTCATTTGACCCCCGAGGCGGCTCTTATAGTAGGTAAAAAAGGCACGGCTGTTCTAGTGTTAAACATCAGTGTGAATGGAGAGGAGGTTTGGTCCTCTTTTACACAATGTCTACAGTAACCGTGGACTCTATATGATTCATCTAAATGGCTGTTGTAACTGTAAGGCTGCAGTCTACAAGCTGCCAGTTAGAATGGAGAAGGCCTACACACGGCAAACTCAATCCTCACCCACCGCCCCCTCACCCACACTCCTCTAATGCAATGCTGTGGGATGTCTGATTGCCTTGTAATCACAGAGCTGTGTGCTGGGTTGGAATGCAGCCACACACTAATGGGGCTTGCTGTGGAAACACTTTTCGGCACCAGCTGGAATGTGTGCGTGCCCGAGCATCACTCTGCTCTGACTTGTGTGATATCCGCAAATGGTAATCAATTGAAAACATCACTCATGTATACTAAATGGAATGCCATGTGTCTGAAGCGGTATGAGATATCTGCAGTGAGTGAGTCAGTGCTTCCTGGCAAGTCAAGTCGAGTTAATTTTGTTTAATCATTTTCTAACATACTTCCTGAGGAACCTCCAGGTCCATCAACGTGTTATGTAATGGAAGGTCCAGGCAGTGAATATACTGGTAATCACATCCTAGGTACTTTTCTCTATTCTTAGTCCCTTAGGTACCCACCTTTCTCTCTCTCTCTCTCTCTCTCTCTCTCTCTCTCTCTCTCTCTCTCAGAGAAATCCGCCCTGCCGAGTGCTTTGTTGTCACAGTGACGGTAACAGGATGTTTCAGGTGTCACTTCTGCTTACTTGCTGTTCAGTGGACCTCTGCTGCCCCCTGGTGTGTGACATGTGCATGTTCACCTCCCCTCCCCCAGGCCAGCCATGCAGAGAGTGAGCAGGCGCTGCAGAGGAGGCTGGAGGAGGTGAGCGAGGAGGTCAGGACGGCCCAGAGCAGCAGAAGCAGTCTGGAGGCCAACCTGGAGCAAGCCCAGCTGGACAGCACTGCTCTCTCAGGTCAGTAGAGAGAGAGACAGAGAGAGACAAGCTAGGAGAGATGATTGATGTTGGGGATCAGTTTTGAGAGACGATTGTGACTGGTGAGTGTCGTGGTGATTCTGGCGGCTGTATTGAAAAAGAAGAGAGAGAACGCACACCGCAGAAAACTTAGAGAACGCACACTGCAGAAAACTTAGGCGAGGCGCTAGGCGACGGAGCAGAATACTATTGAATGAAGTAGAAGCCGCACACTCTAGTTCCAGATGCGAAAGTGTCGATTTTTAATTAACGACGGTTTTCGGGCCGTAGCCTTTGTCAAGTCTTACTCTGGCGACTGTCCCACAGAGCACCAGGTGCGTATGGGGACCATGGAGGCCGAGCTGAAGGAGAGCTCCGCCCAGGTGGAGGCTCTCACGGCCCAGCTAGAGCAGACGGAGGGGGAGAAGAGACAGCTGGAGGAGCAGGTGGGCTCCATCAACGTGCTGCTAGAGGCCAGCCAGAGCAAGGGGGTGGAGGAGGAGGACCACAGCCAGGTGAGACCCTTTGATACCCCCCAGTGACTGTTCTCCACGGACAATCTAGCTGTACACGGCTAGGTCTAGGTCGTAAATATGTATTTTTTTTTACCGTTCTGTTATTCATGTTTTGACAGGCAAACTCCACAGAGCTGCAACAGCTAAAGCTCAGGTAAGTTTGATTCTTTTTTGCCTCATTGATACAGGGTTCCCACGGGTCCTTGAAATCCTTGAAAGTTTGTGAATTTGAGAAAAAGGAATCAAGGTCTTAAACTTTTTTGAAAATAGACATGGGTCATTGAAAGTGCTTGAATTCCCCCCCCCTCTCTCTCTCTCTAAAAAATAATAATATATATAATAATATATATATTAAAAAATCTTTTGCTTAGCTCATCAACTATTTATGTCTCAAACTATGCCGTGTTGGGTCCTTGAATTTGAGGGAATTGAGTCTTGAAAGTCCTTGAAAGGTGCCTGAATTTGATGTTTCAGAAGGTGTGGGAACCCTGTTGATAATAACAAAAACTGAGCTGTCCTGTCACTAAACAGCCCAATCACTCTTTCAGTCTTACTGACAGAGACAATCAGTTGGCCACCCTCCAAGAGGAGCTGAAGCAAATCCAAGAGATGAAACAGGAGACCGCCGTGACTGCTGTATGTATCTAACCCTAACCCTCCACTGAGGTCACTGTGCTATGGCAAAGCTATGTGTTTTTTTCTCAGCAGAGAAAAGTATGTATTCGTTATGTATTACTTGATCTTTTCAGTTTGTAAAGCGTCTTTGAGTGTCTAGAAAAGCGCTATATAAGTCTAATGTATTATTATTATTATTATTATTATTATTATTATTATTATTATTATGATGTCTATACATTTTGAAATGTGTTGGGAGAATAAACCCCTTTAGATATGAGATCCCTTTTCAAATGTGGTCCTTACAGAAGTGTATGTAATGTAGAGTATATGTGCTAATCATTAGACTATCCCAGCAGGAGAGCTCGACTGAACAGATGGAGCAGGTGACCAGCAGGTATGATTGGAGCCCCTCCCTCCACTTCTGTCAGAAAACCACCCACTTGAGGTTGACATGTCTCTAACTTAGTTGATTATGTGCTTGTGCTCATTTCAAGTTTGTCTCTCTTCATTACAGTGGAGAAATAAGCCTGGTGGCCTCACTTCAAGAGGAACTTAAGCACCTTGAAGAAGAGAGAGAGCAACTTAAACATTCTCAGGTCATTTTAGCCTTCATTCTTCTAAAACACTACACTTCCATTTGCATGGCCATTTTTTGTTGTTGCATTGGAAATGTTATGTGTGTTCTCAATAGTTCTTACTTGATATTCCCTTTCACCAGGCTGAAGTCTCAGGTGAGATGGAACAATTACAGAACAGGTAAGTGTGATTTTTGTTTGCTTTTTTTGGGGGGGGCGCTCACTTAGACCTAAGCCAATGGCACTGTTTAACTTAAGTTGTCCCTTACAGTCTGAAGGAGAGGGAGAGCCACGTAGCGTCACTACAGGAGGAGCTAAAGCAACTTAAAGAAACAGAGGGAGCACAGACCACCAGCCCTGTAAGTTTCCCTACTCCCTCCCATAGTTTCCTGCTAATGTATCAACAATATCAGTATTACTGTAGGATCTATCACCCTGAATTAATGCTTTATTTCTGTTACAGCAAACCGACAACTCAGCGGAACTTGCACTGCTCCAAGACAGGTGCATTGGAGCCTTTGTTGGCTTTTTAAGATCCATTTTGATTGTAACATGTATCCTTTTATGGTATATGAACTTTTGTAACCCTGCTTGTCTCTCTGGTTGTTCTGCTAGTCTGGGAGAGAGGGATGCGTTGATCACATCACTACAGGAGAAGCTTCAAGAAGCGAGTGAACAATCAAAGGGCAGTGACGGTGTAAGTCTTCCTTTCACCTTTGGCTCCTCACAGAGGGTCAGATCAGACAGCAGAACTGTACGTATTTTTCAGTGTCTTCGCCTCTGCGGCGTTAAGAGTGAAAATACTGAAACACAGGCTACGCCTTAACTGTCCCTCCTAAGACCTCTTCACCCCCTCTAACCCCCTTTCTCTATTGTAAATAATACAATTTAAGAAAAGCATTCTAGCATTATGACTGCTAATAGCCCGTGGCCCTAGCATAGCTAGGGCATTACTTTTTCTTGTGATGACTGATGGATAGATGATTCACTTACTTCGACAAATGTATTTGTTGCAAGTCGCTTTGGGTAAAAGCGTCTGCTAAATGCCAAAAATGGCATATTGCCATCTCCTGATTGCCTACGAGTACTACAAGTTCTCCCTGTTGGAATGTTTGCATACTGTACATGTCTTGTACAAGCATCTGATTTTGAGATGATTACCTTTGACTAACTACATCCCGCTACATCCTTATGAGGGGACCAGTTGGAGAACAGACCTCCGTGTATGCACAGCTGTGCTGCGTTGTCTAACCATGAACTTTGACCTTGCAGGAGGATGTACAAGCAGAGCTGAGCGCGTTTCAGACAGAGGCTAAAGAAGCCCTCCAGACCCTCTTCCCACACATACCTGTAGAAACACAGCAGGTACCTGAACACGTCTCACGTCCTCCTCCCTTCTGTATTTCCATATTGTCTGACAATAAAATGTAGTGTAGATATTGTAATTTTATAGTATAATAATGAATACAAGTAATATTGTACCTTTAGAAACGGCGTAGTCTGAGGTATTGTAAATGATTGTTATCTACCTTTCCCCCCCTCAGTCAAATTGGTTGCAAGACTTTGCAGAGAAAGCACAGGAGAGCCTCCTCCACAGGCAGCAAAGCCAGGAATCTCAACAGAGCCCAGAGCTGCAGGTGAGCCCTGATGACACCGCCTCTCGCACGGAATGGGCTGATCTGACAAAAAAAAAGTCATGGCTGTGACTGACGTGTGGTGTTTTTAGGAGCTGCAGGAGAAGCTAAAGGAGACTGAGGAGAGCCACGGCACGTTGCAGTCAGAGTGTGACCAGTACAGGACCGTCCTGGCCGAGACGGTGAGTCCCACTGCTACCCTCTAGTGACACCTCTAGTGCTGTGAAATAGGGGAAATGAATACAAATTGTCCATTTCTAAATGGTTCAACCAATATGTACACACACACACACACACACACACACACACACACACACACACACACACACACACACACACACACCCTCAGATGAAAGAAGAAGAAAAAAAACGTCACTGTCCCAATACTTAGAGGTGATTGTGGTATAGATGTGTGCAATTTGAAAGGGATATGGAAAGTTAGACCGTTACCTTTTCTTTTTAGTGTTTCCCCCTGCTTTTATATTCATTCTATGCATGTCTATGTTTTTATATTCACTTTATGTTCTTATTCCTGTTGTAAAGCACTTTGAGCTGCATTTCTTGTATGAAAGGTGCTATATAAATAAAGCTTTACTTACTTACTTACTAGATGTGACTCAACTTTGTGCTCATGTCTTCCTCTCCACAGGAAGGAATGCTGAAGGACCTTCAGAAGAGTGTAGAGGAGGAGGAGCTGGTGTGGAAAGCCAAGATGGCCCAATCAGACGACCAGTTGGCGAAGGTGAGGCTGTATTTTTCATCGTCTCTATCGTCCCCGAGTGTTGCATGCTTCTCCGCCCTCTTGTCACAGTAATGAACAGGTAGTGAAGATGGTGGGTGAGGATGTTTCATGGCTAGGGGGCAGGGCTGTGTGACAGCAGTGCTGTGTTCCTGTCTAACCCAGACCCTTCTCATACTAGGCTCTGGATAAAGTGTCCACTTTGGATGAGACCGCAGAGGTCTTGAAAGCAGAAAAACAAAGTACAGAACAGGTAAGGGGGTTTACTGAAACGATTTGATTGGGATCTTGTGTAAGAAAATAAAGGACGTGGCCTGGGGGTGGTCCAGTGGTCTAGCGCCGCGGTCTACGGTGTGCCCATGTCGGCATGGGTTCGAGTCCGGCCCATGCCCTGCTGACGTGCCCTCTCTCCCTTCTTCTCCTAACTTTCCTGTCTGTCTTCACTATATCTGTCCAATAATATGAAAAATATGAGTGGGACTGCCCCACTCAGAAAAAAAGAAAATAAAGGACAGTGACCAACTTCTGTGTTGGAGGAATCTTTTACTTGATGTAATCAGGCAGCAGAGCAGTTCCATACTCCAAGGGTCCAAGCCCTTGTGTTTTACCCCTTTTATCTCTCAACCAGTCTGAAGCAGACTGATGCAAACTAAACATTACTATCTTAACTGATTTGAGAGCCACAGAGCAGTTCCATACTCTGGGTCCAAAGCCCCTTGTGTGTTTTACCCCCTTTTATTTCTCAACCAGTCTGAAGCAGGCTAGTAATGCTTCGTTATCTTAATTGATTTGTGAGTTCTTGTCACGCCTAACTTCATCACTCACCGTCACAGGATGTCGTGAAAATCTGTTCCAAACTATTGGCTCCTAACAGATGGGCCACCAGTGAACTCTGAGGCCTTGTAATCGTTTAATTGTGTCTCTTGCAATTTGAATACAGGATGGCTTGAAGTGTGTGTGTGTGTGTGTGTGTGTGTGTGTGTGTGTGTGTGTGTGTGTGTGTGTGTGCATGCGTAAGAATTAGTTCTTATTGGCCTGCCTGGTTAAATAAAGGTTACATTTAAAAAAAAAAAAAAAAAAAAAGTGTGTGTGGTATAATTGTATTGCACTCATGGACTCTCTTAATTGTTGTCTGCAGGCTCTGAAGGAGCAGGTGCTGCTCTTGGAGGCCCAGCTGGAGAAACAACTGGAGTCACACAGCCAGAGTTACGCTGAAGAGATGGCACAGGTACTGGACCCTCATCACCAGTCCTTACCTCTGACTGTCAGACCACTGTGTCGTCTGTAGATGCAGTGGTACGGGGTGCTTTAGTTGTGTGTACGTGTACTCTACTTTGAGTTTTCTGTTCTGTCCTCTGTCCAGCTGAAGGTCCTGCTGTCAGAGACTCAGAACCATCTGACGTCGGCCCAGAGGGAGGCCCAGTCCCAGAAGGAGGAACTGGTGCTGGTGAGTGGACCACTGCCCTCTTCTGTGTTCCTTTACTAGAGGAACAGCAATCACTACTGCTGGGATATCATTTACAGGTTGTTCCACATAGAGGTCAGAAGATAAATGAAATGTTTTCTTCCAGGAAAAATCTTTAGAATTTTGAATGTGGTAGGTTAAGGGGGGGATGAAGATGGATGGCGGATGGTGGATGAGGATGGAGGGGGCGGGGGGGTTCAGTGGCTCGTAATGAGCGGCAGCTTCCCGTTCCAGGTCAGAGAGCAGCTGAGCGAGGCGACGGAGCACGCTCAGAGAGAGGAGGCCGCCCCAGGGCCACAGAACGGCCAAGCCGAGCCAGAGCCCAGTCAGGTCAGGGTGCAACTAGGTCACGTGGCACCCTTCGCTTGCTGCTGCCAGGGGGAGTCCTGGACAGACTGGTCGCCACTCACCATCAGGGCCATTTTGAGCTCCATGGTTTCTTCTGGGGTCAACCCATATTTGGATGTAGCTGGGGTGGATTAAACCCCCAATGAAGCCAGGGTTCCTTTCCATTCCACAATAAATTGTTTGCTTTAGTGCATTCCCTTCCGTTTAATGACTGCGTTTACATGCACACCATAATCCTGTATTAAGCGGCGTATGCTCAATATTTCGATTGGGCAAGTGTCATGTAAACGCGTACCGAATCCGCTTAAGGCCATAAACTGTTTCGGCAATATTCTGATTAAGACCCCTGGCGTACGCCTGTTCGAATCGGAATATTGTGACATGTAAACACCTTAAGCGGCTTAGGTTGGGTTGTTGCTAGGGGGTTGGGTTGTTGCTAGGGACAGCATAGCAACCACGAACAACGACAGAAATGGCAACTAGCAGGGTGCAGCACTTTGAGCGAGGAAGAAACTACAGTCTTCCTTCAAATAATGAAGGATTTCAATATAATGGAATATATAGATGGAAGACATCGTCGAAATAACGACATATTTAAACGTAAGCGCAAGTAGGGGAACACAATAACGGAGGACTATGTTGGAAACAAGCATTATGGCTTAGCTGTGGGTTAACGCCCGCTCAACGACCACAACCAAGCTGCCAACACTAACGTTGCTATAGTAACAACTATAGTCCCTCCCGCCGAATTGGAATATGCCAATCAACATGTAAACGGAACACTCCAGTTGCTACAGCGCTTGTAAACACCTTAATCGGAATAATCCAATAACCCTTTAAACGCATGTAAACACAGTCTAGGGGGGAATCACTGTTTTGCCCAGATGCAAGATGGCGGCGTACATCAAGGTGATTCCGTTGTAGTGGTTGCCGTTTCCTGCCCGTTTTTTTGTCAGTTTTCAGTTATAAAACAGCAACACAAACGGCAGTTGGGCCAGTACCCCCTCAACCCCCTTCACTCTGGTAGCGTTCACTCTGAGGTCATCAAGATGTCATTGAAGGGCTCGCCCGACAAGAGAGCGTAAGGGGAAATGTGTAGACATGTGGAATGGATAGGACCCCTGCAGTTCTATTTCTGAACTATTTGGATTGATATGGATAAGTAGAGTTTTCAGCAACCCAAGGCTGGACCTGTAGGCCTGCACCCCAGGCTTGGGTTGGTGAGACTAGTTCAAAGGCTTAGTGGGTGTCATGACGACAGGTTGATCTTTATTCAGGCGGAATTACCAGTTTGTCCAGTCCTCCCCATACACAGCACCTGTTAATGCCGCTAACTACAATGTGTGTTGAATCAATGCGCTGCTAACTACAACGTGTGTTCAATCAATGCGCCGATCAGCTCAGGCTAACCCTAACCACTGCTTCTCTCATCTTACAGCAGCATGCTCACTCCTCCTTTTATACTTATGTTTGCTGTTTTACCCTAAGAGCTGCACAATCTTTTTTTTTCAAAAACGATTGTCTGGTGTGGACAGCAAAAAAGCACTAACATGGCACAGGGTGGATAGCTTGATGCTTGCGTGTGTTGCGTCGTGTTGCGGTGTGCTGCGGTGCGGTGCTGACACTGTGGTCTGTGTGTGTCCAGGTCCAGTCTCAGCTCAGTCAGACCACAGAGAAGCTGCAGGGGGAGGAGGCGCTGGGGCAGCAGCTGTCTGAGGAGTTTGAGCAGGTAATGAAGGAGGGGGGGGTAACTCTATTATCTACAGGTAATGAAGGAGGGGGTAACTCTATTATCTACAGGTAATGAAGGAGGGGGTAGCTCTATTATCTACAGGTAATGAAGGAGAGGGGGTAACTCTATTATCTACAGGTAATGAAGGAGGGGGTAACTCTGTTATCTACAGGTAATGAAGGAGAGGGTAACTCTATTATCTACAGGTAATGAAGGAGGGGGTAGCTCTGTTATCTACAGGTAATGAAGGAGGGGGTAGCTCTGTTATCTACAGGTAATGAAGGAGGGGGTAGCTCTGTTATCTACAGGTAATGAAGGAGGGGGTTGAGATGATGTTGGTCCTCTTCACTGTGCTTTTTCCTCTCCACCATTCAACTTTTTGTACGTCTCCCCAGGCCTCAGTCCTGAGCAGTTTTGTTCCTCTCCATTTGCTCAGTTTGTAATGACAACCTGATCTGTTCTACAGTGCGTCATTGATTCCTATGCAAATCAGAGACCCTCTAAAAATAAATCAAAACAACATGAACTATTATCCTTGCATTAAGATTGACTCAATTCAACTTGAGTGACTTAAGCATTTGAATACTTATTTAAATTAGGTATTTCTGCACCTACATTTTAATACGTTTGCATACATTTCTAAAACGTGTTTTCTCTTTGTCATTTATGGGTATTATGTGTGGAATGATGGCAATTAGTTTGACTAAATGTTGAATTGAGTCTATAACGTGGCAAAAGTCAAAGGGTCTGAATACCTTGTGGCAGGTTATGGTGTAAAATATTTACCACTGTACACATGTGGCAGCTTATGGTGTAAATGTTTACCGTTGGCCTCCTCAGACTGTCGGTCACTCCTCTCTATAAACTGATCACTGATCTGTCTGAGTGAGTCTTGTGCTAAACTGTGATTGTCCGGTCGTATGTATGTCCACCACGCAGGCTCAGAAGACGGTCACAGAGCTGCAGGCTCAGCTTGACCTGCTAAAGGCTGCAGGAGAGGCCCCGCTGGCCGACACGGAGGACGTCAACCAGCTAAAGGTACCAGTACAAAGCCACACGTTGAAGCCTGCCATCTCATCAGCCTGGCCAGAGCAATCTTGGTTCATGTGTCCCTATTGGCACTGTCTTACCTGAGATCAGTAAAGAGTTGAATGAATGAATGAATGAATGAATGAATGGTCTTTATTGTCATTGATATAGTACAGGTACCAAACAACGAAATTTGGGAGGGGGGGCTCCCCTGGTGCTAGGAAAAAAAACTAAAAACAAGAAGGGAAAAGAGCTGCTTTACATAAATAAAGGCTATGTACACTATCCACTATACTATACTATACAAATAAAACACTGTGCTGTACTCTATGCTATACCTATTCTAACATTTCCTATCTCTGAACCTTATGTAGTAAAGAGTTGTGCCTTCATTGACCTGGTTCAGCTGATTTCTTGTTACTCCTCTGTGCCGAAGCTGATTTTGTCTCTCTAAAAGTATTTTCGGAGTTTAACACTCTGTTCCTCTCCCTCTACAGGAGCGACTTGAGAAGGAGAAGAAACTAACCAAAGACCTGGGCCAAGCAGCCACTAAGCTCCAGCAGCTACTCAAAGCCAGTCAGGAGCAGCTGGCCAAAGAGAGGGACACTGTCAGGACACTACAGGACAGCTACGAGAGCAAGGTAACACACAAAAACACTACCGTTGCTGGGAAAAGTGCAGTGGTTTTGAAATGTGTTGGTTTGGTTTTTATTGGGTTAAAAAAATATATGTATTATGTTTTTCAGGGAGACGACATTACAGTGCTGAAGGAGGGGACATCTGTTTAGGAGTGAGGACGCTACACCGATGCCTTATGATTACCGTAGTTATGCATTCCAAAATTCTTATTTTCTATGGTACTGTAGTTGATTGCAACTCCTGTAAGAATCGAAATGTTTAAACTATGAACATTTAATTGAAAGATGAGGGGGGAAAAAATATATGCTGTAAACTTAACTTGTCCTGAAACTCTACATTCCATTAACAATTCTGTCTTTGTCAGGAATTGTACCCAATCTGCCTTATATTCATCAACTACCCCATTGTTCAGTGTTAAAAGGGAAACAGTTGTGCGTTTAACGTGCAGTACATCAACCTGTGCAATTACTTTGTGTGTGTCATTGAAAGATGGGAACATTTTATGGTACACTGATGCAATACATTGAGTGCCTTCTACCCTCTGTAGCTGGCTGCCAAAATAATGTATGAATTTGATGAAGAATAAACTATATTGTAGTGATATGTAATGACTTGTTGAATGGTTGTTTTTAATCTAAGTGTCGTGCATTCCAATGGTGCCCAGACTCTACGGGTTGTTAAACAGTGTGTGAGTGTTCACAATTTCATCAGTTTTACCACAAAAAACAAAGGAATCTCTCCTAGGTATTCTGATACATTATATACTTGTTTATCATTGAAAATGAAGTTATTTCTAAGTTCTAAACATATGATTGATTTCACACACAAAATACAAGAAATGTCAGATGATCCAGTGGATGGATGTTTCATTAGCTTTATTTGAAGGAATATTCAGGTACCAAATTCAATACTGCTATTATACTGGCAGACAACAGGCTATGGTTATAGTGGTTGTAGCTCTGGTTTGCAAGGTTTCAGAACTTGTGACATACACTCACATTGAAGGTGAGATGTATGAATGGTATGCTCGGTTTGGTATAGACATAGAAAACCAAACTGAAAGCAAATCCAAGGAGCAATCTAGGATTTCACTCTACATGAAATGAATGTATGTATATAAATTGTGAAGGGAGTTCTAAAGACAAGAGTACTAAATATATGAACTACAAGAGACAGATTATCCACTGAAGGATGATTTTCAGTCTCGTAGTAGATCTAAGTCTGAGAAAAGAGTTACAATTGATCATCATAATGCCTTTGACCAAGGCAAGCTTTTATTAAGACCAAACCAGCTCATCATGGTCACTGTTGCGTTGGTGTTTTTAGATTTACATGGTACCATGCGGTACCTTAAAGCACATGTCCCTCCAGACTTTTAATGGGACAATTTGTGCTGCCTCCTAACTTTTCAATCAGACACTTGTTGTCCTTGATGTCTTCTACGTCGTTCACCTGCCACTCATACTTGAGACCTGGGGAGAACACGGGGACACTGTCAGTCGAATAATAATAATAATAATAATAATAGTGATAATAATAATAATAATTCATTATATTTATAAAGTGCTTTTCGGTGACTCCAAAGACGCTGACAATATGGGTACACAGAAGCAACAGATAACGTGAGCACATAGAACACAGTATTAACCAACAGGCACAGGAAACAATTAACACAGCAAAGTCCAGGGGAGGGAGTGGGTGGCAAGGTTAGGGTAGGGAAGGTTGTATGTCACTTGCCTTAATATAATACCTGATTCACCATTCACCACAAGAAGGGGGATAGAATAAAAAATCTAGAATATCCAAACTCACCGGTGAACACTTTCCTAATGGAACCCTTAGAACTGGCGTAAAGCATCTTGTCTTTGAGTGTCGCTCCTTCAGGTCCCCTGTTTTCGAAGTAGAAAGAGCCCATTTAGCGAGTGTGTCAATGACTTCCACATATCTCCACAGAAAACCCAAAACACACAGAGACAATAGAGAAACAGAGAAATACAACGAGATGACAGCTGACTGTTGTTGGGAATAGATAACAGATAACAGCTGACTGTTGTTGGGAATAGATCAACAATCAACAATCAATGGGAATAGATCAATGGGACAATCAATGGGAATAGATCAACAATCAATCATCAATCATCAATATGAGTTTAGTGAGCCTACCAAAATATGAAAACCAGGTCGTCCTTGTTAGTCTCATTGGTCTCATAGTGGCAGTCGTATAGAGCGTAGCGGCATTCCTTCAAGGGCAACTGGGCGACTACCTTCTTGAAGATGTCTGTGCACCCGTCTAGATCTTTCACTCTCACGGTGCGTTCCGTATCCACGAGGATGTGGGATGATACAATTTTGAAGACCAGAAATTTGTAACGGTCCTCGACCTTTTCGCCATGGTGACGCACATTGATCTCTTTGAAGGCCTCAGTGACGTCATCGTGAACTTTGACTCCCGATGCCTGACCACAAAAGAAAACAATTAGATTAGTCCCATTTAGATTTCATTTAGTATTATTATCTCTTTAAAGGCCTCAGTGACGTCATCATGAACTTTGACTCCCGATGCCTGACCACAAAAGAAAACGATTAGATTAGTCCCATTAGATTGAATTAGTATTATGTCTGATTGGGGGAGGGGGGGGGGGGGGGATAGCAGAAAGATTCATTATTTTCATGTGTTGCGTTCTCATCCATCAACAAAGTAAACCGATATTTATCACACTGAGACATTAGGAAAAGGCATATAGACCAATCCCGGTTCCGGTGTGCAGGTCAGGAAGACTTATCCCAAAGAGGAACTTGTATACATGGAGAAAATGTATTGGGTTTACATACTGTAGCTTGGCTTCCTGGGTTAAAAGCTCTCAACGACTGGTGTGAGACTACTACTACTACTTTATAGTAGGTGTACCTTACACAGATAATTAGGACTCTCTACCAGCCTTGAATTCCAGCCAGTTGCTAGACACGACCGGTGCATTCTTGGGCAGAACAGAACAAGTAAAGGCTCCCTAAAAACAACTACAAAAACCAACAGGCTTTGAATTTTTACAACAAGCCCAGGAGCAGATTAGCTCCAAATGTATACATTCTTTTGCTTAGTCAACAGCCTCCATTTCAAAGGAGAGAGCACCTGAACTTCTATTCGTTCCTCTACAACGTTGTGAAAGTGTCGCTTGGATTTAGAAGGCTTCTTAACACCTCTTTAGTTATAGTTCTTCAACCATCTTACTACATGGAGGAAACGCCATACAGTGCTTCTGCAGAATAAACTTGAATACTTCCATTTTACTCTGCTTACTCTTACTGTATCAATGCCATGGCTATAGACAGAGTAAAGATGACCTAAATCCCCACCCGTCAGTCTATAATGAACCAGGTGTAGCAAAACACAATTACCGTAGGTTACTATAACAAGAGCACTACTCATTCTAACCCAATGGAGCAGACTGGACTCAATCTCAAGTACTCTAGCTATATCTCAGAATTCTCACCTCTGCTTTAAGAACAGATCCTCATGCAAAAACTGGTTGATTTAGTCAAATGGAAATTGTCACCTAAACAGGGGAGGGATTGCAACAAAAAAAAGAGTTGCTGACACACAGTGTCTGCCATTGGCCCTTATACAAACAAAACACATAAGAATTGTATATTTTATGGAAATATCCCATTCATGTTTGGACCGAATGCAGAGGAGGTGATGGGGCATATCATACTAATCTTCCACAGTGACACTCTATGGGCCCAGTTTCCTTCTGAATGTACACGGTCTCTGTCACATTCCAGTCTGGGGAACAAGTCAGCACAAGCAGGTTCCGCCCCGGGACATAACTCTCTCAGAGAACTTAGACCTTTTCTATTCTCCGGTAGAGTAGAATACAAACATTGGATAAAGTATGTTTGACACAGAGTAGGCTTAAATCTGCCATGGTAATCAACTCAATATTCTTTCTTATATATATATGCTCAACAGATGAGACTTTTGGGTATAGACTAGTTTTTGCTTCACTAGAGTTGTCCAGAGATGTAATTCCTTAACATTCCCTCCCAATTTCATATCCTGAGAGTCATTTCCCTACAACAAGCAATATATTGCAATACAAAAGAATTGCAAAACCTACTCACCATTTTAGATGCAGCTGTGACGACGATAGATGGACTGTATGCAAAGCTGCCCTTTCACGAAAGAAAGCAAGCTGAGTGAAGTAGGAGGACGAATATGTACTAATGACACCTCTATTAGAACTCCTCCCTCTTCCTCCTAGATGAGTCTATGATTGAACAAAGATATATTCTGTTTTCCTATTTTAAAACAATCATAAATAAACCTGAATTTGAAAATCTACAGTCACTTTGTTGCTCTTCCCCATTACAAGGAGACAGTCTTGTTTTTATCTTATCACATTAAGTTGTAAAAAGAAAATACCTTCCAGGGGTAGGTACACAGAGGTAAGTTGACACAGGTAAGAGCCAATGAAGAGTGGGAGTTAAAAACAACATCCTTATATGGTGAACAAACCAGTCTACATATTTAACATAACTGGAGTTGAAATACATGACAACACCCCTTATATGGCAGAAGACAAGAAAAGTAGGTGGTGGGGCGGGTACACACCTTAAAGTCTATCCATTTTCACTATGGAATATGAGACCTCGTGAAGGTGTTTTCACAGTACTGGTGAGTTTCTCATATTTAAACAGTCTTCACAGACTATGTTAAGCTAACAAAAAAATCAAACACACATTTTCTACTTTGTCGATTTAATCTTTTAATTATGACACATCCTGAGAGTACATGTAATCCAAACGTTTGTGTTTATGAGATTTACAGGAACCATTCTCCATGCAGACAGGTATCCCTGTATCATGTGATGTAAGCCAATACACCAGTCAGTGTTTCATAGTAGAACTCTAGGCAAACCAAGTAAGAAGAGATGAATGGGAGAAAGTGAGTGTTACAATGGGTGTGCTGCTCCATAGAAGGCCCAGTTCCTCAGCTGAAGATTTGGCAGAGCCGCTGCGCTATAACAGAGACACATTCAGCCACTGTGGAGGAAAAACACAAGCAGCGAGTCACTCTTTCTGCCGTGTCAGTCTGAGACCAGGCATCAAAGAGCAGATCAGGTGCCTCCGGATCTTTTTCCCAGTAATATTTTTCCTTATAATCTAAGTGGCACAACTGATCCCAGATCAGCATTCCTACTCAGAGACACTTTTATGAATATGATCCCTGATTACTGCAGGTATTGTCGATGCATCTAGAACTCTCTGATTAACACTAGAACAGCCGTGCCTTTTTTTTACCTACTATCAGGGGTCAAATGACCATAGTCTACAATGGAAAGCTGCTACTTACACACAACGACCACTAGTTGGCCGTCTTGTAAATTAGCCTGCCTCCTACACAGAAAAACTAGCAAAATAGCTTCATACTAGCTTATCCTGATGTGATTTTTAAAATGTAAGGATACTGGGTGGTAGAAGAACGCACATATCTAGGAAAAGTCATGAAAGGAGGGTCCTGAAATTTGATCGAGTGCAAAGCTATATATATATATATATATATATACTGTATATATATATATAAAAAACAAAAAAAATCCATGACTGTTCTCGTGTTAATCAGTAATCTTGTTCTGTTGGCTCGGTGCTCAAGCAGACTGGTCGTGTCAAATAGACTGGATCCTTACCTCCAGCAGGGTCAACTCAACCACGCCAGACTCATCCTTGTCCAGAACTTTGAAGGTGTCTGTTGTCAAATGAAAGTGAAAGGTAGTTCAGTTCTCTATGCCGTATATTGAGTATGTATCAACGTGTGCATCTCTGTGCACGAAGAGAAGAAACAACAACAACTCACTGAACAGTGTCTCCAGCCGGACCAGGCAGCCCACAAAGTTGTCGAAGTCCACTGTGAGGCAGGGCTCGCTGTAGCGGGCCACAATGATCTGATGCAGAGGATTGTTCAGGAGGAATCCTGCAGTATGAAAGACAAAGAGGAAACACAACCCGAATGACAATAGAAGAAAGACAAAGAGAAACCTCAGTATAGGGAGCAGAACACAATGGGCGTCACCTGCGTCCTCCACAGCCATGCGCATCTCGACTGAGCTCATGTTGCCAGACTTGTCTGCGTCCCTCTCCCGGTACAGATCCTGGAGAGGAGACAGAACATTCAACAGTTAGCAATTCTAGCCCCAACACTCATTCCGTTGGGATCAGTTGAACTTCAATGAAGGAAGTACATTGAAATACAAATGAAATGATTGCAAATAGGGTTTTATTGTTTTCTCAATAAAGTTTTCCTTTTTTGGGGGGGTAAACTAAAATCACTTCCTGAATTGAAATTGTATTGACCCAAATCCTGTTTAGGATTGTGGCACCATGTGGTGAGCAGTTCAAATGTGTTCTCGTTAAACACAACCTGAGCAAAGTACAAACAGGCCTACAGAGGGGCTACAGAGGCTACAAACAGGCCTACAGAGGAGTCATTTGAACAGTTAAAGGCGTCACACACCAGGTACTTCTCAATCTTAGTCCACAAGATCTTAAACTCCACGAGTCCCAGTTTGCCACTTCCATCTTTCTGTGAGAGAAAGTCAGGGATGCAAAATGGCAATGCTCTGTATCACACATAAAAGGGTTAGGGTTAGGGACACATTCAAAAACCAAAGGATACATCCAACAGATTGACCATGTTGCGACAAGTCTCCAGACAGAACCCATCGGTTTTGATGTCGTCACCTGAAAAGAGACACATTCGTTAATTAATTAATTCCAAAACCAAATCCTTAGATGACAGAGTAATCCACATTACAGTTTGAAATGAAAAAGAATATGCCTTACGCTTGGTCACCACTCTGTTCAGAATTTTCTGAAGTTCAAATGCAGAAATCTCACAGTCCTAGACATGGAACATAAATCATGTTCTTAATCATAGGACTTGGTTTGCATTCAATGGCCAAATAGGAAAAATAGGAAAAAAAATAGCAGTAATTGTTGGATAAAATCACTAAGCAACAGCCGTATATAGGTGCATACTGTAGAGAGGTCTCACTATTGCATAACTTACATCTCCAGCTAGCTGTCCAAAAAGTCTCTTAAATCTGTCACCCACGTCATCCTCATCGATCACAATCTAAGGACCATACAGAGATCAGCATGTAGTGTTTTCCATTATAAGTTCAACAATCAACATAAGTAAAGTAGCTTTGAGAACCGATGGTTCTCGAGCCTAATGGCCCATAGGGCAGGAGCCTATCTCCTGTTTCCGTAGCGTGAGGTGGCTTGATGTACAAGTACACCCACCTGGACATGACACTGGTATGTCGCAGGGTCTCACCCCCAATCCAACCCTTACAATCAATATACCCATCACCAAATCACATGATTTTACCTCCTCGACATGACTCTCCACAGGGTCATCCAACTCTCTAAAAAAAAGAAGAGGAATTATGTCGACATTTCATATCCACTCTCTGAATAACATGGGATGGAATAACAGTAGACAAAATAGAACATACTGGAACTCAGCCTGTTTCTCTGAAAACACCCGAACATGGAAGTCTCCAACCTTGTTGGGCTCGAAGGTGGAGGGAACGATGAGGTACTCTCCTGGGGGGAGACGGAAGCGGTTGCACAACTCCCGCAGGTTGATGAAGGAATTGGAGCGAGCTGCGGACGAGTTGCGTAGGAAGAAGTTGCGATTCAGGTGTACCTGTCTCTTCCCGGAATACTGGAGGCAAAAATACACCAGAGGGCAATATTAACCACCGGGGGGCGATATTAACCTGCTATATTCTAGATTCTAGAACCGTATGTCAATGTTGAACCACGTATGTCAGTGATTCTGAGCTACTGTAATGTCCCAGTCATTGCCCAGTGCTGTCTGGCCAAATACCATCTAGTGAGAACATGAGGGTTGTTGACTGTTTTTCCTCCAAATAATTAGACAGCTTGAGACTGGAGAAATGTGACCACTCTTATATATATGGAGCTATGGATGCATGGACTGACCATCAATGAGATTGACATTTTAGAGTTTTGAAGCCATGCCATGTTTGTTTACAATTACATTGTTTACGAACAACGGAATAAAACAATGTTATATTTTGGTTTCTGATGCAGTAAGACAGTTGAACTAAGCTCGTGAGGCATTTATAAATGATATCCTTCGAGAATGAATGTCTATACCATATCATTCATTACAAAAAATGGATGTACCAATCCCAGATTAACGTTTTTATCCTGAAATGAGTGTGCACCTTTTAGAAAGGCCATACATACTGTCGGAGCAGAGCCCATCTCCCATCCCGAAGGTTACTGACCATTCCTTAGAGACCTGCCCCTCCTCACACATACCTCCTCAGGCACCTATGGAGAACAGCATGACATGCATCGTGACATCATTTTTCACATCAACATCTTTTTAAACCTAATCATATGTCATGAACATCATTTATATCAAACGAGTAATAAATGTGTCTAAAAACAAAAAAGCTAAATGATATTAAAAGCCAATGGCTGTAGTTACACAGCAAACCTAGAGCCCCAGCCATAGTGCTGCTTACCTCGTAGATGGCAAAGCCGATAGTCTCCATGTCCTGACCCATCTTCCTCATCCGCCGTCTGTTCTTCTGTATCAGGCCCACCAGGAACGTGCAGCCCACCTCGTCATCATCAGGGTCATCATCCTCCTCATCCAACCTGATCACGAACTGGGGATTCATCCAGAAAGAATCTGTGAAGAACAGCAAGGGGCAGTATTTACTACTCCCTGTATGCTCCGGTGGCAATCAACGATGTTCTTTCAGAATGTATACAGGTGTCTTGGTCAATCTTAGTTGTTTTAAGCATGAGGGGTTGTGCCTATGTCTACATTCAAAAGAATACATAATTAGTCAGTGCTGTCCCACTAAAACAGTGGTTCTCAAACCTCTTCTCGGGGACCCCCAGCCGCTCCACATATTTGATCTATTCCACCACCAGCACACCTGATTCAACTAATCAAGTACAAAGCAATTATGCTGGGGGGGTCCCCAAGGAGAGGTTTGAGAACCACTGCGATACAGTGAGTGTTGCAAATAGTGCATGGTTCCATCTAGTGTTAGTGTTTGCTTGGGATTTATCCCGAGGCTGGAGTAAATAAACTTGTATATTTACAAGTGTTATATCACTTTTGTTAAAATGCCGGTCGAGAGAGGACGCTGGCGTTGCTTGTTCGCCACTTCTCCACCCGAAATCTAGGTGTAATTGCAGTATACAGAGTAGATTGTCCTACAAAGACACCTAGATTTAGATTTAGTAATCAAAAAATTAATTAGACCCCTATACTTTCTTTTATCTATTTTTTTGTTTCTTTTTATTTTACTACTTGATCTTTTCAGTTAGTAAAATGTCTTTGAAAAGCGCTATATAAGTCTAATGTATTATTATTATTATTATTATTATTATTATTATTATTGTAATGTTGATGTAGAGGGAGGGGCGTGGTCTGGGTCATACTAGGAAAGTTCCGGCAGCCCCCGGCAGTGGAGCCCTTTCTCCAGTTGCCCTCAAAGTTGGACAGAGCCCATTTCTGGTACCCCTCATCTGTGAGCGCATCTGGGGTGAGGTTGCAGATCTCCAGCCGGGAGTATTGCTGCAGGAAGTCAGAGAAGGACATCCTGGAGAACACACGAGAAGGGGAATACGTGAGATACACACATGATCTCACTGTAGTGGTGTGTGTTGATGAAGT
>NC_137674.1:5499576-5507076 GCF_963989245.1 Nansenia antarctica
ATTGCACCTGTGTGGTCAGGTGACGTCATTCTGATAGGTTCTTATGAAAACACGTGCTTATTAAGCCCGTTAGGTGCCAAACAATATTATTGTTTTTCTCTGTTAAAATTGAATTGATCTAATTAAGGTCTAATTTCGGGAAAAAATAAAAAGCAATGTGCACACAAGCACGTTTTCTAACATTGTCCTTAATGAAAGTTAAAACGTTGTATTTGCGTTGTGTGAAGGGGGAGGCCTCACAGCCCATGTATTTCGTCTGAATCTTTTTTTATTGTGGTAAAAACCTCAAATTAACCCCAAACACCTACACTTTAACTGGCAATCTGGGATTGCCACATTGATTTTTTTTATTTCTTTACTTGAGAGTGGTAACATAACATTTCTCCAGACCCATTCCTCAGCTATTTACAAATAAAGTGGCGGGGAGGCCGCTTGGTTATTCTTTGATTCCCAGATCCCTCTTTGGTTGTATTATATGTTGTCAATAAAACAGTGCCAATGCACTAGCCATCCGTACACCTATGGATCATTCGTATGAGGCAACGGTACTCCGGAGCATGTACTGCTGCGACCTGTGGAAGCTGTGCAAATATGATCATCCGTGGCATAAGACAGAACCTACAAAAAAAACAATGGCCAAGTGACTATTCAGCAGAGCGCTTTTATTTTCACTTTACTGTCATGCAACATTATAGCTCATTATAAAGCTATATTACATTATAAAGCTAGAGGCCTACGTGGGAAAAGTTGCAATCTTCTAGTAATAATGTAGAAGAATAATGTAATAGTTCGATCCAGCCGTCTGAACCCACAACGAGACACGACTTTACCTAAGCCAGAAACGTGTCCCACCAATGCTTCATGAAACCAACCTATATAGTGCTAAACCAGAGAATTCATTTCAAACTACTTATCTCACACAAGGACATGTACATTGTCAAAACTGTTTAATTTCACGTTTTGATGTGCCGTTTTGATCAGCCACAGCGGTGTCTCCTCTTTGGAGGTCTAGTTCATTGCCAGGCACAACCACTGTAAAACAAAACAAAACAAAACAAAACCAATCTCAGACAGATTCATACAGTGTGTGTTTATGCCTTAGCCCATGAGCTGGGTGTGACGTAAACCTAGGCCTACAGTAAGATACTCACACCTTTGGTAAGACCACATAATGAGACCACATTGTAGTCTACACACCTGTAACATATCCAGTTTAATCTGCCCAGAATCATCTGTATCCAGAGTTTTAAACACTTCTGTGTGGGATTGAAAACAGAAATATGTTAATCCAATAGTTTATATTCCATATACAGTACATCAGGCTACTACCCAGTCAAAGACAATTGCTGTTGGGCTGAAATGCCTTTATTGGAGCATAATCCCTATCAATCTGCTAATATAATTTTTCATGCAGCTTTTTTGGGTGAGACTTACTGAAGAGCATCTCCAGTCGAATGAGACAGCCCACGAAACAGTCAAAGTCTATGCCATATTGGGCGTTGGCATAGCGATTCACTATAATCTGCAGCACAGCACTGTTGACATGGAAGCCTTTGGAAGGGACACAACATGCCACATACTGTAACACAAGATGATCATAAAAAAACTAAAAACAAAAACACATAGCCACTTCTACTACTACTTCCTACGTCCTTTGTGATGTAAAGCACCCTGTGCATTCCTGTGAAGGGCGCTATAGAAATACATTTTTACTTACTTACTTAACTGTGCACACGGAACAGACCTGGCAACAGGTCATCTTATCTATAAAAAGGTTGTGAATTTGGTATTGTATATGCAATAAATATGATCATTTGTATTAGTGCAGAGTCAAATGAGTTGTTGGAAATGCAAGGTATTTTCCACAGCGCCTGTCTAACCATCTCTTTGTTAATAGGCCTGGGGGGAGGGAGAAGTCCCCAGACTGGCTCACCCAGTTCATTAATGTGTGTTGTCACAGCAACCCTGAACACCAGAGACCCATTTGGGTGTGCAAACTGGTAGTCGACAATAGTCAGTGTAGCATTTTTACATGTACGGTACTAAGTTGGCAACAGAACTATGTAGTACTTGGTCTTACGTGGCAGATGGCAGTATAAGGCCTTAACAGTGTACATAGCCTTTATTTATGTAAACCAGCTCATTTCCCTTCTTGTTTTTTTAGTTTTTTTTTCTTTCCTAGCACCAGGGGAGCCCCCCCTCCCAAATTTCGTTGTTTGGTACCTGTACTACTATAGCAATGACAATAAAGACCATTCATTCATTCATAGAGCTGGTAAGGTAAGAGTAAGTTGTCAGAGGAGGGCTTGGATAAGCAAACAAGGCTGTTCTGACAGGGACAACGGTTACTGGTGTGTTATTAAGTAGAACCCTGTGCCTCAGAAGCCATGTTTTCAGAACATAAGATAGGTGGTGAATTTAGACAACGACGGCCCTGGGATGAGATACAAATGTTACAGGACTAAGTTCAGTGAAAACGTTTTCCAGTATATATATAACAAATTAATGTTCAAGCTAAAGAACTATTCTATTTTCACCTGGGGTATGTTGTTACTCTCTCCTTGCAGGGTTTTCTTTCTGTGGGTTATTGATGTTGTATTTGATTCTTACTTCAACTTAATTGAGTATTGAATGAACAATAATAAAGGATTCACTGACTTGATTTATCCCAGTTAATATTAACACTGGTGTCTGTCAGGTTGGGGATCTCTCTACTGTTGAGCGACCCTTTGGCACCCCCTTTGATGTGTATTCGTTTCTCTGTCTGTCCTAATGTCTGTGATTGTTAACAGCTGTGAGTGATTGTCTTGGTCTATTTATATCCCCCTGTGTTTTCCCTCTGTGTCGGTTGTTCAATTGATCTACGTGAGTACTATGTGCAGAGCCTTATAGGAAGCTATGTATTGATTGATTGACTGTTGCTGAGTTTATGTAAATGCCTTGCCTACGTAGGCTATTAGGATTTTTGTTCTTTTGTTTTGTTTGTTCCGTTTATTGTTCAGTTGAATTATTGCCTGATGACTCAATAAAGAGTACCTTTATTTTTGAATTCTACCTTCGCATTCTGTCTCCTGTGTTTTGCACAACATCTGTGTCCAACATTAGAATCCCACTTAACAGGTCTGTCTCACGTTCTTTCTTTTCAAGTGAAAAAGTGTATTCCGAAAGGTGATTTGGGAGATTTGTGTGCCTGATTATATGGATGGACTCGGTGTCTGTAGGTCCACAATATAATCCTACAGACTGTTACCTGCTTGGGTCAGAGCACCTCTCAGCTCATGAGAACTGATGGTGCCAGATCTGTCTGAATCATGACCCTTGAAGATCTCCTGTGTAAAATCAACACAGAAACATACAAATGTTGTCTGAATGATAAACACACGGGGCTGCTGTGTGTGGTAGTCAATCTCAGATGAATTCCATTGATGACTCCCATCTATTGGTCATACATTACCAGATATTTCTGGATCTTTATCCAAAGAATGTGGAATTCAGTTAGTCCCAACGTGGCACTTCCATCTTTCTGGGGATCATCAAGGTTAAGGTACCCCATATAAATATGACTTTCAATGTTTGTTCTTTGGGAGTTCACTGTGTTCATGTGTATGTCTTCAATACCAAATGATTATTGTAGACTAAGGATGAAAGTCCTCTGTTTAATGTAAAGGCCATTGTGTATCAAATTTGAAAGGATACATCTAGAAGACTTATGATATGACGACCTGTCTCCAGACTAAATCCATCTGTCTTGACATCGGCCACTGGAAAAAACTTCAGATTAATATACACTTTCATAATATTGACTCTGTACGGCTACGTCAATACTTTTACAATCATTATTACTTTCATAGTAAAGACATTGAAAAACTCTTACTTTGTGAGACAATCTTGTTCAGAACTTGTACAAGTTCAAAGACAGACACCTCAGAGTCCTGTTCAGGGAATACAAGATTTGATTTCTTATTGAAGCATTATTTTGTACACATTTGAGCTATGTCATTCGGGCAAATCCAACATTTGCTCACTGTTATTTATTGGTGTGAGTTCATTATTAACTCAACTATTGAGTCTTTAACATCATGCCTTTACTGTACATTAAAGAGAGGCATTCTTAGGAAACTTACATTGCCAGCAAACTGCTTGAAGAGATATTTGAATTGGGGATCCACATCATTGTCTGATATGTCCATCTGGAGAATGATATTCATACAAGTAAACATTTGAAGCACCCAATTCATTCTGAATAGATACTGTATTGTCATATAAGAGGATGCATTATAATACTTGAGAGAGATGAAATTGTATCAGAAAGGGCATTATTTGGGCATAACAGTTAGTGATACAAATCATGGAGAATCTTACCTCCTCTATCTCAGCATCTATTTCCTCCTCCATTGGACTATAAAATAAGGGAACACTGTTAGAAATATGTGACACGGTCTGGTGAACAGGTCTGCATGTCGACAATTCTCAAGTCGCTCAAAAACCCCCATCTAATTAGGGTTAAGGCCAATGCACACGGCCCCGATTTTGTCGCACCGCCGAATTCGATTCCATTGTTTTGAATGAGACAATGCGCGCGATGCGATATTATCACACGACAACATTCGATTCTCCATTCACACGAATGAAATAATTCAAAGAATTTAGAATCGAATGTTGTCGTGCGACAAAATCGTACGCCGTGTGCATTGGCCATTAGGGTTAGGGTGTTGATGTTCTATCAACATGTTGTGATGTGCTAAACATGCAGTTAGATGTTCATAGTGATGTTCCTTCTTAGTGGCTAGCTAGCTACCAACGCGAAAAGCTAGCTGGTAGCAAAAGCTCTGAATGTTTTGATTCTCCTTGAGTTTCTCCGGTATTTGGTTTGAGGTGTACCAACATTAAAATAAGCACATCTTCTCCAACTATTGTCAGATAATTAATAATTTAATGTATGACCTTTCATTTGAAAGCTTACAATCTACCCTTTCATAATCTGGAAAGAACTGAAAAATGACGTTGCCAGACTTGCAGACTTTTTCCTCAAACTCTGTCACATAAGGTGTACTTTTACCACTAGGTGGGGATATAAGCTTTTAAAAATCCATTGAGGTTTTATTTGATGTTGTAATCACAGTTTAGCTTGGGGCATAACAATCCAAAATGATCACACAAGCGTTTGTGTTGGGTTATAGACCAACCCTTACACACAGTGTACCGGGTCAGAGATCAACTCCTACCTGGTGGCAGCCTGTTTCTCAGAGAACACACGCAGGATGAAGCTGCCTTTCTTGTGTGGCTGGAAGGTGGAGGGGACGATGACATACTCTCCAGGGGGCAGCCTGAAGTGGTCACACACCTCTCGTGTGTTTATGAAGCTGCTGCTCATAGCCACTGCTCTCTGCCTCAGCAGGACATCTGGACCCAGGTGGACATTAGTGCGTCCTTTACACTGAGGAAGGGAAGGGAGGGAGTGGAGAAGATCTTTATCAATGACCATACCAGCCATTGATGTGAAAATAGTATCCCTACTAAGAGGGATAGAGTTCATAATTCACAAGTGATAGAGGCAGAATAGAACATTGCTCAGGTAGAAACAGTGTAACCAACTATAGAATACAATATTTTCAAAACATTTTTTTTTGTTATGATTTCAGTTCCTTGTATTTGGCAGTGTTAACATTATTATAATTGTTTGTCCCTTATTTTACCAGGTAACTTGACTATGAACATGTTCTCTTTTGCAGCAAGGACCTGGGGAAGAGTTGCAAGGGAAAGGAAAGGGGATGAATGAATGATTAGGTGGCCATGATAGTATGAATTTAGCCAGAACACCGGCATTAACATGCCCACTCTTGCGATAAGTGCAATAGGATGTTTTTAACAACTCGGGATCTGAGTTTTAATATCTCATTCGAACTTTCGAAAGGACGGCATCCTCTGCAAGGCTGTGCCCCATTCACTGCCCTGGGGCCTTGCGGTCTCTTAGACCAGAGGGAGGAGCGCCACCTACTGGTCCTCCAACGCCACTTCCAGCAGCCTGTTTTGATACCGTGATCCAAGGAATAAGAAAGGCACACTCTGCTTAACTTTCCCAGACACAACAGCAGAGGGATGCAGGGCGGTGTGGCTGCTGGCATGATGCAACAACCAACTGATGAATACAAACCTCTTCAGGGACCTGTAAGAGAGAGAGACAGAGACATTTGTAATAGATCATCTTCTCTCCACCTGATATCAGTCAATCAGTCTTGTATAAACGATACTGTGATAATAATAATAATAATACAAATTATAATACATTAGACTTATATAGCGCTTTTCTAGACACTTAAAGATGCTTTACAACCTGAAAAGATCGAGTAGTAATAAGATATAAATAAAATAAAGTATTTGGGCCTAATTAAGGTAGTGCTGGGGACACATGGGAAGGGGAGGGGGAGAGGGTTAACTGGTGATGATGTCGCACCTCGTAGATGGAGAAGCCAATGGTGTTCATGTCGTAGCCGAGCCTCCGGAACCGGCGTCCGTCTGTCTGCATCAGACCCACCAGGAAGGTGCAGCCCTCCTCCCCGTCCAGAGGGTCGTCATCCACGTCCTCTAGACGCAGCAGGAACTGGGTGTTGGAGCAGAACGTGGCTGGAACAAATATAAAACATAAGTAAATCACACAATCTCACACTCAGCACAATAGTGGAACATAGAACAGTAGAACACTAGAACGGTAGAACAGTAGAACAGTAGAACAGCCATGGGTGGGGTCATTTGACCCTGTGAGTCATTTTATCTTTATATCTTTGCACTCAATCAAATTTCAGGACCCTCCTTTCATGACTTTTCCTAGATGTGTGCGTTCTACCACCCAGTATCCTTACATTTTCAAAATCACATCAGGATAAGCTAGTATAAAGCTATTTTGCAGTTTTTCTGTGTAGGAGGCGGGCTAATTTACAAGCCGGCCAACTAGTGGTCATTGTGTATAAATAGCAGCTTAGCATTGTAAAGACTATGGTCATTTGACCCCCGAGGCGGCTCTTATAGTAGTTAAAAAAGACACGGTTGTTGTAGTGTCTGTAGTGTTAATAGAGTGTCAGTGTTTCTCTCCTATGAATCTCCTATGAATCTATTGTGATCTACAGTATAGTGCTGGTGGGGCTGTGAGCTACCTGGGTGGTTACGACAACCTCCGGCTGTGGACCCCACCCTCCAGGTCCCTTCGTACTGGTAGTGGTTCCAGTGTCCCACGTCATCCCCTGTCAGGGTGTCTGGGGTCAGGTTACATATCTCCAGTTTGGAGAAGTGCCTCATGAAGTCTGAGTAGGACATCCTAGACAGAACAGGAACAGTGAATGTTTTATTGAAAGATCAATGAGAGGCATCTATCCTGATAAAAGCATCTATCCTGGGGTAGTGGTGGTCTAGTGGATAGTGAGTTAGACTGGTGATCGGATGGTTGTGAGTTCAAAATCCCGCCTGAAACACCACCACTACTGTGCCCTTGAGTAAGGTACTTAG
>NC_137674.1:5512076-5579576 GCF_963989245.1 Nansenia antarctica
ATTCTTCAGATAGTTAGTTCAGGGGTGGACACAAGAGACTGATGTGGGTTGGGGGTAGTGGTGGCCTGGTGGCTTGTGGGTTGGACTGGTGACCGTCCTGAGTTCAAATCCCACCTGGGAACACCACCACTAGTGTGCCCTTGAGTAAGGCACTTAAGGCACTTTACTCTGAGGAGACTGTCCCTGTAATCTCTACTTCACAGCTGGCTGAAGTGCGGGCTGCAGATGGCTTATCAATCTCCACATCACAACTGCCTAAACTGCGCTCCACAGTCGCCAGGGCAAAACTGATCATTAGCCAACTCGTTGAACCCCCACTAAGGTGACGGCCCAGCCCCTTTTCTCTCCCCCCACCCTCCCAGCTGCTCCATCTCAGGCAACTCTCCATTCTACAACACCTGGCCCCACACTCCCTGTGACGCCAGCCTCATCAACAATGCCAGCCTCATCAACAATACCCATCGCCCTACCCCGACACCACAGGATGCTATCTACAACACCCATCCCCCTCCTCCGGATGACACCCATAAACAGTTGATGCTCTAACAGTCCCCGCTTCCATAGAGTTGATACCATTCATTGACATTCCTGATATAAAGCTGGGACTCTCAATTCTTGCTATCCCTGTTCATATCAGTAACAGAACAGTTAATTGCAAGTCTGAATGCTTTATACTATTTGTTAAAAATAGCCCTGGCCATGTCAGGGTTCTTGCAGGAAGTCTGTCACCCAGGTGGATAAAACCTCACAAGTGGCGTCTAGCACCACCTTCTGGTGCTGCCTGATGGTGTTGGACATGGCCCGAAAGTTCTTAATCAACTTATTAAAGGCCTATTGTGCGAAATGACACAGCAGTTCATCAAAGACCTGGCACAGTTTTCGATTGGCAGCCATGTTGAGGATGGGCTTGCCTTGTCTGGCAGAGACATTCTGTAACCCTACATCGATAAAGTAATAAAGTGATGGATTTTACTGTGGCTTCAATAGTGCAAAAATGCTGTGCAGAGTACGATGATATGAAATGCAATATAATACAATACAGTACCATAGTAAAATAGTCCAATGGTATACAAGTAAACCAGTAGTGTGCAGTAGTTATAATACTGTAATATGTTATTTTTTGTAGTGTGCATGGGGTTGGTTAGGGGGTGGCAGTCTTTTGTATTCTTCGGGAGCCTGATTGCTTGCGGGGAAATAGCTGTTTGTCAGCCTCGTTTCTTAGCCCAGAGGCTTCGGTACCATTTCCCCGATGGAAATAGCTCTAACAGTTTCTGATTGGGGTGGCTGGGGTCCCTAATAATCCTGAGGGCCTTTCTGACACACTGGTCCTTCTCAGCTGTCTGCAGTACCCATTGCAGCGCTTTGCGGTTTTGGGCAGTGCAGTTCTCGTACCAGGCAGTGATGCAACCTGTCAGGATGCTCTCGGTTGTGCCTCTGAAGAAGGCCCCTATGATCTTAGGCCTTAAAGGGCTCTGCACACAGCGTGCGATTTCTGTTGCGCGTCAACGTTCCATTTTGAAGTTTGAATGGAAGTCTATGAGAACATACAACAGAAATTGCATCGCACGCTGTGTGCATTGGGATGCGATGTTTTATGATTTTCTCATAGACTTCCATTCAAACTTCAAAATGGAACGTTGACGCGCAACAGAAATCGCACGCTGTGTGCAGAGCCCTTAAGCCAAACTTTTTCAGCCTCCTGAGATGGAAGAGGGGACATTGTGCTTTTTTCACCACCAGGCTGGCTGGACCATTTACAACTGCATTCACTCACTGCAATGTAAGTCGCTTTGGATTAAAGCGTCAGATAAATGACTATACTGTAACAGTATATATGAAGCGTTCAGCTTTACTGCCAAAACCCCTAGTTTAGGCCACTAGATGGTGACATTGGTGAATGAAATTAACTCCACTGTCGGTTGAACATAAACTCACCGAACACCCCCTCCCCAGCCCCCCAGCCATCTGCCCCGTGCCCCCCACCCTCCCCAGCCACCTGCCCCCTGCCCCCCAGCCCCCCACCCTCCCCCGCCCCCCAGCCCCCCACTCTCCCATGCCCCCAACTCCCCTGCCCCCTTGGGGAAGACACTGAACCTCAAATTGCTGGTAGCTTGCCGCCATTGGTGTGTGAATGTGTGTGTAAATGGGTGAATGAGAGGCCATTGTAAAGCACTTTGGAATAAGGCGCTGTGTAAGTGCAGTCCATTTATCATTTAGTGGTGTGTGGGGATTTGAGTATTGTTGCTGACGATGTGCATCCCTTCATGGCCACAATTTACCCATCTTCTAAACTAATGGCTACTTCCAGCATGATAATGCACCATGTCACAAAGCAAAAGTAGTTTTCATGAACATGACAATGAGTTCAGTGTTCTTTAGTGGCCTTCCCAATCACCGGATCTGAATCCAATAACAACCGTTGGGATGCTGGGAGATTCACAGCTTGAAAGTGCAACTGAAACATCTGCAGGAAATGTGTGATGCAATCATGTCATCATGGACCAGAATCTCAAAGGAATGTTTCCAACATCTTGTGGAATCAATGCCAGAAAGAATTGAGGCTGTTTTGAGAGCAGAGGGAGGCCCTACCCAGTATTAGTAGGATAGTGTTCCTAATAAAGTGTTGAACGAGTAGTCCTGTAGTGAGTTCCTTCTCCCCAATCCCTAGTGAGGTGTTGCCACAAATAAAAGCATGAAAGAGGGTCTATACCATCATTAAATGTCAAGTGTTCCAAGTAAATTTGACTGATGTAATTCGGTAACACTTATAACAGTTAGTTATTTTTATATTGTACATTACTGTTTCACTGTTTCTTGTTTTGAGTGTTTGTCTCTGGCTCTGTTCTGTTTGTCCCATTCCCCTGTAAAGCGACCCTGGGTCTGTGAAAGGCGCTATATACATGTAAGTTATTATTATTATTATTATTATTTCAATTCAAAACCTGCAATTGTGCTGCCAAATTAGGCCTGAAAAGCAGGGGAAAGGAGGGGAAAGGAGGAGGAGGAGGAGGCGGAGGAGGAGGAGGAGGAGGCGGAGGAGGAGGAGGAGGCGGAGGAGGAGGAGGAGGAGGAGGAGGAGGAAAGTAACTTTCCCAACTGTATAATAAAGCATCACTTCACTTTACAGACCCGAGAAGTGAAGGTTAAAGAATTCCCTATGGCTGGGGTGGCATCTACGTTAGCCAAGGAGAGGGCTTTGGCCGCTGGATTTGGTTCAAATGCCAATGCGATAAAGTACCTGAACCAAGACTTCAAGAAGCTTAGAAGTCAGTGTCTGAACAAAGGTCAACTATTCAAAGATTCCACATTTCCAGCCTCTCCTGGATCATTGGGCTTCAACGAACTTGGTCCAGATAAAACCGCAAGGGTACAATGGAAACGACCTGGCGTAAGTGATTGCTCCTCACTACTCTGACCACTTCATTATTAATAAAAAAAGGAATCATCTTCTTCAATCATCTTTATTAGCTTTGTCAGTTTACAGATGTTATTTTTTTTGAGGGGTGTGACTGAAGAATTATATTTATAACATTTATAACAATAATAATATGTTTATTAATAACATGTTCGTAAACCCATCACAAATAAGATCTATTAAATAACGTCATTCATCAAGATTATAATCTGTTCTCTTCCGTGACTTCCCAATAAGAATGTATAATATTCATCCATTAAAATACACATTTATTGTTGTGTTTTTCCCTGTCAGGAACTGGTGTCCAGTCCTAAATTCATAATTGATGGAGCCTGTAGAACTGACATATGCCAGGGAGGCCTGGGTGAGTGTTCTTCCAGGAACCACACCGCCTGTTTGCTTTACTGCTTTAGTCCCCCAGCCCTATTTGTGACTACTTATTACTTTTACATTCCTGAGTCAAGGTACTTCTACAACGTCCAAATGTAAAACGTAGTAAGTCTAGTCACAAATGGGGCTAAGAGTCCCCTGGACCACCCTACTATAGACTATATCTGAACAGCCCTACTGTCTCATTGTCAGGTTGTTCTCCCTGTAGAAGTACTGTATGTAGCATACAACATGGTCAAACAAGAACAAAAGGGATTTTCCTAGCCCCATTAAAACAAGTGAATTAATCACAAAGCGAAAACAAAGCGAAAACGTTGATGTAAGTGATAGAGGCAGCATCCCTCTTTTACTGTATTCCTCTCATAACTAATATTACAGACACACAGAGAGAAACCTGTTATTTTGAGACTTACCGGTATTCAAATGACACTGTTGATACAAATTCTGTTGAAAAACATCTTTGAATTATCAGCAAGTTAGTTAATTGTGATCCAAATAAGTTATGCAAAGAGTCTGGAAAAGTGTGTTGAACTAAACATTACATTTTCCTTGATGATTAAAAAGCCAAACTGCTGTAGCGTGCATGGAAGGGAATCCAAATGTGGGGTGAACTGAGGTGAGCTGTTCTATATGAAAGGGATACCTGTGAACACTTGACAGGGAGTTCTATGTTCGTTCGAGGACTGGAGGCTGTTTTGGTACTCTGTGTACAGTTTGCTAAAGGCGTG
The DNA here is from genome assembly GCF_963989245.1 of Nansenia antarctica. Classification (NCBI taxonomy): domain Eukaryota; kingdom Metazoa; phylum Chordata; class Actinopteri; order Argentiniformes; family Microstomatidae; genus Nansenia; species Nansenia antarctica. The sequence goes on from NC_137674.1 coordinate 5,516,610, forward strand.
AGGATATTTGGATTTTCATTAAATCGTCCATGTGTGGTTTGTAGGGGACAGGATGATATTCTGGCACTTATGCTGTGTACCGTACCTAACAGTGTGTGGGTCACTGTTTTAGGGATTTTGTGAGGGAGCTATTGCAGCCTATGAAGAATGAGAATCCTCAGGATGAGCTATAATTTAATGGTGATCTCTTATGAGCTACACACCTATGTGTCTCCTATCTGGGGTTTTTTTCTTCAGGGAACTGCTGGCTCCTGGCAGCCATTGCCTCTTTGACCCTAAATAAAGAAGTAATGGCACGAGTCGTACCTAAAGACCAAGGTTTCGGAGATTACTATGCCGGGATCTTTCACTTCCAGGTTTGTATGATGACCACGACAATGTGTACCCCGTTTACTGAACCATACATCATGAAATTGTTGAATAACTTCTTCAGTGGTACTTAAAGGCCCACACCAGCTAGTGTTGCTTCCTGGATTTTCTTGGGAAAGAATTGTCAAAAAACAGATGCAGTGAGATATTTGGAAAATTAATGCCAGATATAGCACAGAGCAATTCTTAATAAAAATGTGTAAACTTTACAAATAGCCTAGCCACATCACACTGTGGAGCTCTATTGACTAATGCGGGCCTTTAATGCTGTTGTTTTTTTACTTATGTGCATGACTTTCAGTTCCAACAGTTCCATGACTTTCAGGTCCAACTGCTGTTCCTCTATGGATGTGAAAACAGCATGTCCACAATAACAAACTCAGAATAGTCTTTAAGGATGCTGTTTCTATTGAGTCTAATGAGTGACTGAAAGTATTTTTTAATTATAGCCAAGACCAATCAATACAAGTGATTCATCACTCTGTTTTTCATATATTCTTTCAGATGGCCATGTCAAGTGGGCACCGTGTCCTTTTCACATACTATGTGGAGCTGTTAGAAATGAGCTTATTTACACTGAGGTGCTTGGTTGGAGTTTTGTGCATGGCAGGTGCTCGAATGTGATCAATTCTCATTAGCTGGAATGTCGTTGTCCTCAGTTCTGGCAATTTGGAGAGTGGGTGGACGTGGTGATTGATGACCAGCTGCCCACCAGAGACGGAAAGTTGCAGTTTGTTCACTCGGCTGAGGGCTCAGAGTTCTGGAGCGCCCTGCTGGAGAAGGCCTATGCTAAGTAAGGGAGATTACACACTAACTAACACACATTACCTAATGATCTATTTCTGATTGCATAAACATTATGTATGTGTCTCTCTATGGTGTTGTCTGTCTGTCTTATTGTTTGTCTGTTTGTTTTTTGTCTCTCTGTCTGACAGGGTGAATGGGTGCTATGAGGCCCTCTCTGGAGGATCCACCACAGAGGGCTTTGAGGACTTCACAGGTGGAATAGCAGAGAACTATGACCTGAGGAAAGCTCCTTCCCACTTGTTCCATATCATCAAGAAAGCCTTGGCGTCCGGGGCACTGTTGGGCTGTTCCATCGATGTGAGATTTCACATCTACGTATACATGATGAAAGAAAATATATTTAGTATTTTTTTTGTTTCTTTTTGTTCCTTCTATCACGGAGACTGCCAATGGCCCCGGGCCTGAGCTAGATTACTCTTCCTGCTACGACTGGTGGATTGATGATTCGCTTGCTTAGTCAAATGTATTGATTGTAAGTCGCTTTGGAATAAGGTGTCTGCTAAATGCCAAAAATGTAAATGTAAAAATGTAATGATACAATCGCTGTTAAATGCTGTACACAGCTGCTTTTAGATGTTCTCCTCTAGCGTGTTCGAACTAACTGGGTATATTTTTGTCAGGCACATTTTCAAATTTTAATGAAAGTGAGGTTATGTCAACTGTCTGGTTATGATGTTGTTCTAAAGCTTTATTATTGGTTATGGTTTGTCTCTCCTCTCCAGATCACCAGTGCTGCAGATAAAGAGGCTGTTACTCACCAGAAGCTTGTAAAGGCACATGCCTACTCACTGACTGGAGCCATAGAGGTACTGTCACTTTTGAGATTCACGATTCATACAGTATATTCACAAAGTCCCTTGTAGTGTTTCTGGTACATCTCTTGGAAGCCAAATCTCGAATCATGACAATCCTTCCTATACCAGGTGAGCTACCGTGGGGGGAAGGAGAATCTGGTCAGGGTGCGGAACCCCTGGGGGAAGGTGGAGTGGACGGGAGCTTGGAGTGACACGTGAGAACACCTCAGAGGACTAGAGCAACCATGATTGGTGCATTAATGGTTTGGTGGTATACCAGTATCTCTCCCCGATCATGTCAGAGTTGTATGTCACAAGACAGCGGTCTCCTTCTGTCTTTCCTCAGCTCCTCGGAGTGGAAACATGTGGATTCCTCTGAGTGTAAGAAGGGAAAAGCAGACGATGGAGAGTTTTGGTACAGTGGTAACTGTATTGGCACATCAAAGTTCTCAAATTGAAATACAGTAGCATTAATCCCAAATATCTGTTTTTACCAATGTTGCGTTGGTGGTTCAATGGGAGTATGTTAGACCATATAAAACCTGTTGTACTGTACATGTTGCTTTGTTTTGTTTTTTGCAGGATGTCATTTATAGACTTCACGAAGAATTTCACCCACCTGGAGATCTGCACTTTGACCCCAGACACTTTGACTGCTGACTCCCTGAGCCGCTGGAGTGTCTCTCACTATGATGGTAGCTGGAGGAAGGGCTCCACTGCAGGGGGATGTAGAAACAATCCCTGTAAGAAATACATTTTTAAATTTAATTTCTTTTTAATTAATTTTTATTTGTTATTTTAATTTTGCCATTTAGCAGACGCTTTTAATCCAAAGCGATTTACAATTACGAATTACAGGGACATTCCCCCTGGAGTAACTGAGGGCTAAGTGCCTTACTCAAGGGCACACTACAGTAGTAGTGGTGTGGTTTCAGGCGGGATTTGAACTCACAACCTTCCGATCACAAGTCCAACTCACTACCACTAGACCACCACTACCTAGACCACCACTACCCCATGACACGCATGTATGCATGCAGTACCATGGACACACTGTTATGTCGGCACATTGGGTTAATAGTGATCTGTACATTGGGTTAACAGTAACGTATTAGTGTTCGATTGTTCTGTCTTGTGGTGTTGTGTCTGAGTGATGATATCTGTGTATCTGTGATGGATTGCTCTGTTCTGACAGCTGTTGTTCAGTAAAGCTACCTTGAAGTATTATGCTACTAGTGTGTTGTGCGTTCATAAATACAAACATAACACACACCCAGCACCATGTGCATGCTCTTTTAACATATGCCTCTACCATACACCGTAACACATACCTTGTATGTTATGTTATGTTATGTTAATTTTATTTATAATGCGCCCCCCATCCAACTTTTACATCGGCCCGGGGCGCAGCCCGGGTAAAGGAACAGATAAAGACAAAGACAAGGAACACAGAAAGCAATCAGACACAGACGACTTAAACGTAAATCTCAGGCATACAGCATGTTCCCTTCTAAGAGCATTCTGTTTTAACCTCTCCCTCATTATGATGGTGGCCAATTATTCTCCCCACAGACACTTTCTGGATGAATCCACAGTTCAAGATTAAGCTGGAATGGGAGGACGATGATTCTGATGATGGTGAGGAGGGTTGCAGCGTTCTGGTGGGTCTGATCCAAAAGAACAGACGGCGGATGAGGAAACAGGGGAAGGACATGGAGACTATCGGCTTTGCCATTTATGAGGTGTGTCTCAGGGCATCAGAAGGCATCTCTCCAGGCTACATCTTGACTGTCCCTCCTAAATACCTCTTCATCTCCACTACCCCCCTGTACAGTTTCTCTACTGTAAAAAAAATAAAAAATAATCTTCCTTCTTCTAGCATTCTGACTGGCCCCTGGTCCTAGCATAGATTTGTTTTTCTTATGATGACTGATGTATAAATGATTCACTTACTTGGTTAAAAGTGTCTGCTAAATGTCTAAAATGTAAATGAAGGGCGGATCACCCCATATAACCACAACAGTAACAACTTACGGTAGTTTAGTTTATCAAGATACATATTAATCTTCCTGGGTTGAACGCAAACACACAATACACTACAATACAATACAATATATTACAATATGTAAAAAAAAGACTATACAATAAAATACACAAGCATACAGTACAATACAATACAACTCATGGCATTTACCACTTCAAAGTACATGTATGTAATGGATACTATATATTAGTTTGGTATTTATTTATATAGATACATCCATAGTTAATATCTGGCTTGGTTGACATGTCCTCCTCTGTGCTTCTCTCTCTGTCCTCAGGTCCCTCCTCAGGTGAGCACGGAGTCCCAGGAAGCTAGCAGCTCAATGGAGAAAACAACTGAGATTGGGTTAGGGTTAGCTGAGAGCAGATAGGCAGCAATGTTGTGAACAGATGTTTGTGAACAGTTTCTATTTCTTACATTAAGTCTATAATGTTCCCCTTTGACCAATGTAATTATCAACTGAAAATGTGTTGCAATGGGTACATAGTAGCTTATATCCAAACTCAGAACTTCCAAAGGTCCAGTATGTAACATGCAAGCTTTCTAAAAGCCTCCTATTGGTTGGAATGATTTAATGATTAATCTGTCAGGGAATGAGATCACCTGAAAGAAATATTTGATTTAAGAACACTGTTTCATTTAAGAACTCTGAGCAAAGTGCATTCTGAAATGGAATGTCCTGCCCGTCATATAAACATATAAATATGACATATAAATGTTGTTACTGCCAGGGTGGCCACAGATGGCAACATTCCCAACAAGCTCACGCCCTGCTCCTTTAAGTCATTGCCTTTACTCTCCCCGACTCTCTGCCTTCCTGCAGTTGTATGGACAAAAGGACGTCCATCTAGATCAGAATCACTTCCTGACCAATGCGATGAAGGCTCGCTCAGAGACCTTCAGCAACGAGCGGGAGGTCAGCACACGCTTCAAACTGCCCCCAGGAGAGTACCTCATCGTCCCCTCCACCTTCGACCCCAACAAGAATGGAGACTTCTGTGTGAGAGTCTTCTCAGAGAAACAGGCTGAAATACAGTGAGCACCTTGAAAATATCTGCAGTTTTAGGTTACACACAAAAGTATCAATGGGTAATAATGATAATAGAATATCTTGTGAGATCATAGATAACAAAAACTTTGTAATGTGTTGAATTCCCTCTCCCTCAGGCCCTGTGATGATGTTGTAAGGGCTGAACTACACAATGTAAGGAACTAACCTTCTCCTCTCACTCTGCCATGCTGTTCTACCTGTCCTAGTGGTATACTAATATTGTATGTTTTTCAATATTTTACCAGGAAATGGTATCTGAGGATGAGGTTGATGCAGTGTACAGGGACATGTTCACACAACGTGCTGGTGCTGTATGTATTTCAAACTCTCCAGAATAACTAAATTCACTTATCTGAGGCCTTACATTTTACAAGAAAAATGCAGTATCCCTCTTTTTCAGTTTGGCTGTACCATCAAAGTTCACAATTTTTTGTTAAATAATATTAGGATGAGAAACTGCATTCACACAAATCTATATGGTTGTGTACACAATTATGAACTGTGAAATCAGGCATATTTCGCCTAATTATCTGTATCTACTATATCATAGGATATGGACATTTCAGCGATTGAGCTCAGGATCATTTTCAACAACATTATCACTAAACGTAAGTGAAATGATTTCTGTCTATTATAATCGCCCCGCTTCAATTTTAACTGTGCAAGAGAATGTGTTGGATTTGGAGTGATGACTGCAGAACACTCTTTGTGTTGTTCACAGAACCAGAACTAAAGACTGGTGGTGTCAGTCTAGACACCTGCAGATTCATGGTCAACCTCATGGATGTATCCTTTTCATGGATTTGCCTGACCGTGATATGCTATTGATGAAAGCTCAACTTGCTGTGCCCAGATACAGTACATGTACATGTCATGTCAGCCTTAACAGCCAATCAGGAGAGCGGTAACGGCAAACTGGGGCTGGAAGAATTTGCTACACTGTGGAAGAAAGTTGAGAAATGCCTGGTGAGAACTGTATTACTAATTATTATTATATATCAAGTTGAGATATTAAGTGTACTAACGTCCAGTACACAGAATTATAGGAACGTATATGGACTTGTACACATATGCATATAGTAGCATCTCTGTTGTGTAATAGCACCAGTTGTGTGTCTTGTACTCATACAAGTGCAATCTCACAACACTCATCTGTCCCTCCCTCCCCCAGGCCGTCTATAAGAAGAATGACATGCATGGCTCTGGATGCATGAGTACACCAGAGATGCGCATGGCCTTAAGAGAAGCAGGTTTGTAAACATAAAGTTAACTTGAGTAAAACACGGCCTCAGCAGGATAATACAGTAGGCCTATAGGATAGATTAATTTAAGAATACTGAAGCCTACACATGGCCCCATCTGAAAGCTGACCTGAGCCATGATTAAATTGAGTAAATTAAAGTATTTACTATACATTAAACAATACTACATACTATTTTTTTTTAGCCTATATTGTTTAGTGAAATGTATTCAGTTCATCCTTGTAAACATTTTTAGCTTCTTGGTAGATTAGTTACACAAGCTTCCGATGTGCACGCAGCAGGTGTGTACTACATGCCAAATGTTATCTCATGTTGCGATATGCAGCAAAACGGCAAGCATCTCATGACACTGTCAGGCCAGGGTGTCAGAAGGGGAAGCATCTACCAGTGAGTGGGGGACAACCTTTGACCATCTAACTATTGCACAAATTGTTGCTCTGGTTGAGGATTCAGATCCTCCTTCACAATCTCCTATTACGGCAACTCTACAGGAACCTTATGAAAGAACGCAGGTGTTTGTGTCTGATTATGAACCCCACACAACAACAGGCAAGCAACATCTCCTCAGCTATCTGCCTGAATAGAGTGAACACCAGAAGGGGAGGGAAACCTACATCGCAAACAAGGAACAAGTGGCTAAGAGGAACAATTGGCTCAGGATGAGGCAATTCTGTTGATGAGGGCTGCCTTGGTTTTACACAAGTACTGCTTACAACGAGGCTGAACCCTTACGAGTGTTCAATGATATCGTCCTTCATGGTCCAGAGTTCCTCAAACCCTGTGCAGCTAATACAGAAGATGCCAACCTGCAACCGAGAATGTCAATGTCAGAAGTACATTGCATTTGGTGGCACCCATCACACTTGCAAGACCGACGCAATACGTCACAGCAAGGACATTGACATTTGCCAATCGACCAGACCCAAAAGCCCCCCCCCCAAAAAAAAGGCATTATGCAAATTAGGGGTCCAGACACACCCAATCATGAATATAAGCATTGTGTTTCTTTTTTTTTTAAATTTTCTTTTTATTGTCAATGGTCATTGGTTACAACAATCGTCATTACATTCAACATATCACAATCAACTCAGTTCCTATGACCAAAGTCTTTTTTTCTTTTTTTATATTAAGTAAAGTAAAGACAAGACAAAACGAAAACAAAAACAAACAAAGAAAAAAGAAAAACAATAGCGAATGAACTTTGGGAGCTTTCATCTTACATATGATAGATTAGAATAGGAAATGATTCAAGAAAATAAACACAATTACATCACCCTCTCATGTTCTTTTAACAATTCAACAGAAATCTGACCTTACAGGTTTAACATATCCAGTCCATTTCGTCCAGATCCGATAGAATTTTCTACCTGAATTCTAAGGGAGTATGACATCTTTTCCATTACATATATATCATGAATTATATCTATCCATTCATCCACTGTGGGTACGTCTGGCTTTAACCATTTTCTGGAAGCATTGTGTTTCTAATAGTCAAAAAACATAAAATAGACACCAGGCTTGCATTTCTAGTTCATTTGGTTCAAAAGTTATAGCCGAAACCTTTTTCAGAGGTGGTCGTTGGCTCGGCCGCCCTGGCTAAATCATTAGAGCATACTCTTGGTGCTTTTCCATCAGGGTCCCGGATTAGTGCAGTTCGGATCGGTTCGGGGTCAGGTCGGGTCACTTTTGATCTGTTCTGGTTTTCCATTATACACACAGACCCGGAGCTAGTAGGAGGAGTAGACGATAGTAGGCGGAGTTACGCGTCATAACAGCGCGAGATGGCTACTGCCTGATTGTCTGCATGTTTGAATCATTTCTATTGGATTTTGTTCTGCACATATGTTGTTCTACACATAATCTCCAATCTCCGCGTTTATAGAGTGCTCCGGTGTCTTGCTGGTAGTCAAATATATGTATGTATATATACAGCATATGGATGTTACGTGCCTGTTACCTGCCGATTTCAGTTCAATGCTTCATTGAATGGAAAGTCCTATCTATTCCATTCAAAGTGTTTTAATAAAGTGGGTTAATAACTTCGGTTTACCGTGGGTTAGGATAACAATTCAATCGATCCTACTCTCCTATCACCGTCGACACAGCGCGGAGCGAATTCCCTGGTAAAACGATTCTCTGTCAACGGGAGTTGCGGTGCTGCACTCTCTATATATTTCGGGCTAAACTGTGCAGTGTAGCCGGCGTCCTGGTTCCTCCAGCAACCGGACACTTCCATAAATAACAACAAATATGTAATATGTAAATATGTATAATACCACGTTCATTGATACAATGATGCCAGGGATGGAAAGGGGTGAAGGGGGATGATGAAGCGCTGGACTACGGAACGGCAGCACAACACAACGGGGAAATGGAATGGAATGAATGGAATGGAATGGAATGGACTTTATTTGTCATTGCTACAGTACAGGTACCAAACAACGAAATTTAGGAGGGGTGGCTCCCCTGGTGTTAGGAAAGGAAAAAGAAAACACATTTTAGAAAAAGCATAGATGCATAAAATCACAAGAAGGTAAGGAGCTGGTTTACATCAATAAAGGCTATGTACACAATCCCCTGTACTATACTGCACAGATAGTCAACTAGGGTTGTCATATTGCACAAAAAGTATTTTTTCACAGTGTCACAGTTTGCAGGCTTGAAAATGTACATGTTTGTGCCTCAGCACTAGCTGCCATACAATCCGTCCGGACTGTCCTGGGCCCAGAACTTAGGCCTTTTCTGTGTTCAGGGCCTTGACGGCCCTGTGGTAGAAGCAGTCCTTCAGTCTGTTTGTCTTAGCGGCCGGGGTCCTGTACCTCCTGTTCGAGGGCAGCTTGACAAAGTGTACGTGCCCAGGGTGGGTCGGGTCCTTGGAGATCTTGGAGGCCCTCCTGAGACAGCGTGTGTTGTACAGCTCCTCCAGAGAGGGGAGGGGGGCGCCGGTGATCTTCTGTGCTGTTCTCACGACTCTCTGTAGCTCGTTTCTCTCCGCTGTTGTGCAGCTGTGGAACCAGTTGGAGATGCCGAAGGTGAGGATGCTCTCCACTGCGCCGTGGTAGAAGGCCACCAGTATCTCCTGCTTGTTGTGTTGTTTCCTGAGGCATCTCAGGGTGTATAGCCGCTGTTGTGCCCTCTTGATGGTGCCTTTAGTGTTGTCCTTCCAGGCCAGGTCATCCCGCATGTTGTGTCCCAGGAATCGGAGGGTTGAGACTCTCTCCACGCTCTCTCCGTCGATGAGCAGGGGCTGGATCTCGGACTTTTTCCTCCTGAAGTCTACGATGAATTCCTGGGTCTTTGACTTGTTTAGCAGCAGGTTGTTAACCTTGCACAGCTTGCTCAGTTGCTCTACCTCATCCCTGTACGCCGCCTCGTCCCCCCCCGAGATACATCCCACCACGGTGGTGTCGTCTGCAAACTTTACGATGTAGTTGCTGGGGTGGACGGGGGTGAAGTCGTGGGTGTAGAGGTTGTAGAGGATGGGGCTTAGCACGCAGCCCTGGGGTGACCCAGTGCTGAGGCTGAGGGCTGTGGAGGTGTGGGGGCCCACCCGCACCCTCTGGGGGCGGTCGGTCAGGAAGTCCTTGATCCACGCACATATAGAGTGTGATAGACCCAGGTCTAGTAGTTTGGTCACTAGCCTGTCTGGAAGGATGGTGTTGAAGGCGGAGCTGAAGTCCACGAAGAGCAGTCTCGCGTAGCTGTTTCCCCTCTCCAGGTGGGATAGAGTGGCGTGGAGAGTGGCGTGGAGAAATGCGATAAGAATTATGTCAAAATGCAGCACCATGCACAGATCAGCCTTAAAACGTGTAACGTTAGATATATATCGTTATACAGGGAGCAATGTATTTCTACGGAAAGGCTGATAGATTGTAGAATCTTCTTGTCGGTAAAACGATGGAATCAATCTATTGAGGATTGTGATCTTAAATGCGTTGTCATCTCATAGATTAGGTGCACAGCAATGACAGCATACACGATTTGACAAGGAAATAGAATGTTCAACACGGGTTGGAATCTCTGTACTTGATTTATTAAGACAGTCAGCGAATGGTTCATCAGCACAGTATCTCAGCATCGGCATTCAATGACATCATTATACAGACAGGCTGATAGATACGAGTGCAGCGCTGTCCTGCTGGTGCGGGGCTCCAATCTCCGCGTTTATAGATCGATATAAATAGATCAACATAATGCAGCACTATCATGCACAGATCAGCCTTAAAACATGTAACGTTAGATATATAACGGAGCTATGTATTTCTACGGAAAAGGCTGACTGACGCGGGCATTTGAATGGAATTCCGGGGTAGAAATATTCTCTGCCCCCGCTGTCAACTGGACAAGCGGTGCTGCGAGCAGCAGCGGCCGGGCGAACTCCCGGTTCATCGAGTTTACGGTTAAAAGCATAACTTCTCGGGGTGTCAGCGCGGTGGTTAAGGGCTCAAAATGACCGTAGACAGATGGTGAAGTTAGCAAAGGAGTATTGTGTTTGTACCACCTCCACAGCCGGTGTTATTCACGGGCAAAGACGGTGCATAATAGCGATTTTTGTGTTGTGCTTGTTGTAAATAAAAGTTCTATGATTCATTGAAATGACATTAAACTAAGATAATACGATGGTCAGAATAATTTTTCGAATCTTTATTAATAAGCTATTACAGAAACTGTAGTGACATTTTCCTAGAGTGAATGTGGTATTTCAAGATGGCGGTTAGTGAAGAAATATATGGACTTGGGATGACGATTTTCCATTGACCAATCAACGGTGTGCAGCGTCACACGCAGCCTGGCAAAGAGACCCGGATATGAAATTTTAGACCCTGGGGTCGATGTGGAGCTAAAGAAGCGAGCTGACCTGGGACCGAACCGACCTGGGACGACTAATGGAAAAGGGGAACGAAGCGGGCTGACCCGGGTCAGCACCGGGTCAGCACCGTAGTGGAAAAGCCCCCTAAGAGCTACATCTGGGCCAAATTTGGTGCTTTTGCACAAATTTGCACAAAAATATCCCTAAGGCCCCCAACTATACCTGCTCCATTAAATTGTGGGACTAAAATCGGGAAGGACTTCCTAAATAATGTGCAGTGAATTCATACTACGTACATGGGAGGGCCAATCCAGTATGCCATCCTGGCATTTTAAACTCAATTTCAAATACTACATTTTTATTCTCAATCCTGGAAAACTTTCTAATCTTGCATTCTGAAAATAACTATAAATGGTATGAACATTCTGACATGAATGAATGAATGAATGAATGAATGGTCTTTATTGTCATTGCTATAGTACAGGTACCAAACAACGAAATTTGGGAGGGGTGGCTCCCCTGGTGTTAGGAAAGAAAAAATAAATTAAAATAAATAAATAAATAAAAACACTGTGCTGTACTCTATGCTATGCTATACCTCTTCTAACATTTCCTATTTCTCTGCAACCTTATGTACCCTAGGGTTGTCATATTGCACATAGTGTTATTGCACATTCATTTAAAGTGTCGCAGTTTGCAGGCTTGAAATGTACACATTTGTGCCTCAGCACTACACCTGATTTTTCAATCCAGCAGCTGCCATCAATCCGTCCAGACTGTCCAGGGCCCAGAACCTAGGTCTTTGCTGTGTTCAGGGCCTGGATGGCCCTGGGGTAGAAGCTGAGCTTCAGTCTGGCCCTGGAGTTTCCCTTTAGACATTGATTTGTAACTTAAGCCCCTTTCACACATAGTTCCCTGTAATTATTCTCCTTACCCTCTTCTCTCTAAACAGGTTTCACTCTGAACAACAACATTCACCAGCTGCTGGTTGCTCGTTATGGAGAGGCTGACATGACCATTGGCTTTGATAACTTTTTGGCGTGCGTCATGCGTCTGGAGATGATGTTCAGTAAGCACAGTGTCCTGTCTTTATTTATGTGTGGGTTATTATGGGGGATGTGTAGGTACCTTCTGGTACCTTCTGTTTCCACCTTTCTATCTTTGAATTCATGTCACCATCTAAACTCTTCTACACACACACACACACACACACACACACACACACACACACACACACACACACACACACACACACACACATTTTAACACAATTAGAGAATCCACCATAACACCGGGCTGGCACTGTACCTATATCTCATCCTTGCAGAGATCTTCAAGGCAATTGACACTGATGAAAGTGACTCTATTGAGTTGAATTTCTTCCAGGTGAGACATAGACATATTTTTAGTCAACACGCTTTTATAATCAACTCATAAAGTCTACTATCGTCGGTTCTAATGTATTAAAGTGTTTGATTTTTTTTCCCAGTGGATGGCATTTTCCACAATCTAGAAGATGCCTACAAGACAAGTTCTCAAAACAAGCTACACCAATATACAATTTAGCAGACGCTTTTATCTAAAGCAACTTATAGTACAGTGAGTGCATACATTTTGGTGTTGAACTCAGCAAAATGCATTTTAAAAGGTTCTTTTGAAACACAGTAATTATGTATCTTACCAGATATGGCAAATCAATGTATCACATTTATCCCAATGATTTTTTTTTTTGCAGTTTTCCATTGCCTACAATCTTTGTCTATACCAAATATATAATAAATGACTTTATTATCATGCAGTGTGTCTCAATGTATCACATTTATCCCAATGATTTTTTGCAGTTTTCCATTGCCTACAATCTTTGTCTATACCAAATATATAATAAATGACTTTATTATCATGCAGTGTGTCTCAATGTATCACATTTATCCCAATATTTTTTTTGCAGTTTTCCATTGCCTACAATCTTTGTCTATACCAAATATATAATAAATGACTTTATTATCATGCAGTGTGTCTCAATGTATCACATTTATCCCAATGATTTTTTGCAGTTTTCCATTGCCTACAATCTTTGTCTATACCAAATATATAATAAATGACTTTATTATCATGCAGTGTGTCTCAATGTATCACATTTATCCCAATGATTTTTTGCAGTTTTCCATTGCCTACAATCTTTGTCTATACCAAATATATAATAAATGACTTTATTATCATGCAGTGTGTCAGTTTATGATCTCCCAGCTATGGGACAGTCCACTCGCCCCTCCTCCCCTGGTGGGGTTGGGCTTCCCAGAAGGACTGTATGCGCAACTGCGCCAAGCTCTGCGTCCCATTACTGAGATTTACAGGATCTATCATAAAGCTGCACGTATCTGGGAAAACATAAACAGGAGTCTTCGAAGTGGTGAGTGTTGTTGACAGTGTTCATGTAATTGCACAAACTAAACAAAAGAAGTGATTAAACGGTGAAGATGTCATTCATCGTTTGCCGTAAAGTAGCGATATCTTTCATACGGCGCACCGTACGTGTCCAATAGTTATTAACGGTAGGTGTTTTCCACCGTTACAGTGGAGCTACACCTAATCCGTCTTAGGTTTTGTAAAAAAAAACAATTCTTATTTTTTTTTAACCTGACGTCTCTACTTGGTGTGCTATCTCAACCGTGAGTGTTGGCAGGCCTAAACCAGTTAACCATTTATTGCGTGGAACGTTAAAGTCTCGCAGAACAGGTGCGCCCGATTACGCCCGATTATTATGATGTACAGAAAAGTACCCAAACAGTGCCAGATATGTTATTTTACTCTTCTGAAACAAAATAATGTGTAATATAATACATTATATATCACTATATTTAATTGTCATAAACAATGCTGATATTTCCACTGATGGACATGTTGTGTTCATAGTACTTTACAGTAAACTATTGTGCATGAGGTTCATAGTCATCCTGGGTATTGTTGGGGTTAAGTCCCTGGATGACTTCACTGCATTGTCAGCTCTTCCATAGACGCGGAGATCCGAGATACTCTTTGTCACAAGCCACACAAGCTCTTCTGTTGACCAGAGGGACATTCCTGCAGACTTCACACAGGGGCACGGGGGCCCTACAAGGGTGTCCCTGCATGAAATGCTGCCCCAAGGGTTAATTGTCTTCATAAACACAACCATGTAGTCTTTGTTTTATGTAGTCTTAATAACCTTGAGTTTAATCTGGTATTGTCTGCAATGCAGTCTCGTCTATGTAATGCATACTTCACTTTTCTGACTGCAGAACAGAACAGGGCTCTATTCATGTGGCTCACTCTGTCTCCATGCCACCCATCTTGGATCCATGCCAGCAGTCTATTCGCTGAAGTTGCTCATTAGAAAGCCTTTTAAGCAGCAGAGCAGAGGCCCTAATGGATAGATGCATTGTCCACTCAAGAAAATGAAAAACTTTCATAAGACATTTTTTGGGGGGAAAAGTTGTAAACTTCTCATAACACATAAAAAAAAATGTGTTATGAAAGTTCACCTTGAACTGAAGCTTGTCCCAAGAAAAAATGTAAAATCGTTGCTCACACAACTCGATTTAAAAGTACTCTAAAGGGAGAAACCTTGGCCAGCAAGTGGCAAGTGTTGTCTGCCAGGGCACAGTCATGAAGACGAGAGAGGCGTACTTTGAGGAGAAACAGAGCTGAGGGTCAGCTTTTCTTAAGCACATTTCTCTACACGTTCAATCAGAGTACTTCTCTCTGACACTATGACATTTATAGCTTTATGCCAGCATGGACTAACCATTCTTATATTAGAAGTGCCCTTATAATGTGCATTTTGTGTGACTTTGGTATGCCAGTGAATTACCATTCCTGTCTTCTCTCATTCTCCTTCAGCCTGCTCACAGACTCAAGGTATCATGTTTTCATTTCTCTGACTTAACACCATTTTTTGGGGGAAAGTGGATGGACTCTTGTTTAAGTTGTGACCTGTTTCAACGACCTCTCCTCTTCATACGTTTCTCTTTAATTCATCATTTTGATATGTGCTTTGGGATTTAATATGCATCTCTTACAGCATGTGTCATGCTTTCCATTCATTAAGATTTTTACTTTTATTTAACCATCATCAGGTACTGATTTATGTCAAGACTACATCTACATAACAGGATAATGTATATCAAAAGACACTGAACATTAAAAAATCAATGAAGCTGGATGCAGTACTTCCAGCCAAGGAGATTGCCAATATTTAAATGTTTAATGATGCCACTTGCATTTTTGCGTACTAGTGTGAGTGAATCATGCACCCTCAAGGTATTTAATTCTGTTCATGAAAGTCATGAAAAACATTAGGTTATTGACTTGATGGATCTAATATAGTCAACATTTACATATCAACAATTAGCCCTGTCTTTATTTGAAATTAGAGAATCGTTGTTTCGGCATTGGTTTAGCAGAGGTTGTTGTCTGAGCTCTGAGCTGTGCTGCATGACTCAGTTGGGGAAGACCAGAGCAGTTGAAGACAGATCCAATCTACTAAGATCAGCAGTAACATGAATCAATTCCACACTCGCAGAAAGATTTAAGGAACACTGTTTCATGAGTAGAAAACCCGGATGAGGGATCAATCAAAACAACACAGGTCAGTAGTAAAACAGCATTAACAAAGACAGGCTTGTTTGCTGTGTTATAGGCATTAGTGTGCTGCTATTGGGTTTGCTGCTATTTATACACTGCAGTGCACCCACCCAGCCCTCTTATTTTTATCCTCAGTATGTATCCGTCGTCCGTTGGAGGGATCTCTGCAACCATACAAGCAAACAGACTGCGGGCCGCGGGCATGGGCTCCAACGACCAGGCGGTCCATTTCCTCAACCAGGACTACGAGGGGCTGAGGCAGGAGTGTCTGGAGAGCGGCTGCCTATTCGAGGACCCCTGCTTTCCCGCTGAGCCTCCTTCCCTGGGCTTTAAGGAGCTTGCCCCCCACTCCGCCAAAACCCAGGATGTGGAATGGATGAGGCCCACGGTGAGAGAACTCACAGGAGACACCTGACTGTACCTCAGGGTGGCTAGTTACACAGAGGTGTTACTGTTATGTTATGTTGGCTCGTTAAAGTCATTGTGATTCAAACCATACTGATACACATGATATACATATCACAGACACATGGATGTGACTTCTCAACATAGAATATCTTTTGCTGGAAATGGGAGAGGAAGTTTTTCATATATATGTGATATTTTACAACTTTCGGAGGTTGCATCTTACATGATTGGCAGATCAGTGCTGTATTCCATTTACCCAGAATGCACTTCTTGTCAGTTGTCAGTTGTATTCCCAGTCTAGACGACAGCGGGTCAGTCACACCCCTCTGCAGCTGCTGCTGTGTCGGAGATGTAGGCCAGCAGAGACAAGCAGAGACACGGACCTCTCAGTCCACTAGAACAGGGCAGAGCTGCAGCTGTCGTCATCATCACTTCCTTGACGTGAAACTTGTTGACATTGTTGCTTCAAGCATTTGCTGAGTAACTGTTAGAAAAGCCAGGGAGTAGCTAGCCGTGTGCCAGAGAAGCTAATGGCGTCTGGCGTCAGTTACAGATGCATGGATAGTAGAGGCGTATTCATAATACGTGCAAAGAAAGCATATTTAAAATTAGATTATATTAGATTCAACTTCATTGACATTGACATTTACATTTACATTTTTGGCATTTAGCAGACGCCTTATTCCAAAGCGACTTACAATCAATACATTTGAATACTAAGCATGTGAATCAGCAGTCCACTATTCGTTGCAGGAAGAGTACTCTAGCTCGGGCCCGGGGCCACTGCTAGAAGAAAAAACCTTCTCCCTATTATCGCCTTCTACTAAAACGTTTTTTTTATTTTTTTTTATTTTTTATTACTGGAGAAACTGAGAAACAGTACAAGGGGGGCAGTAGAAGTTCTTAGGGACACAGTAGAGGGGAAAGCGGGTGTCTTTAGGAGACGTAGTGGTGAGGGTCAGAAGATGTCTCAGGAGGAGCAGTTAAGATGTAACCTGAAGAGATGGGTCTTCAGTCTACGACGGAAGATGGGTAGTGACTCTGCCGTTCTGACGGCCGTGGGGAGCTCATTCCACCAGCGGGGAGCCAGTGTTGTGAAGAGACGTGATCGGGCAGCCCGACTGCTGTGTAGAGGAGGTGGACATTGAAATAGTACAAGTACAAAAACAACGGAATGCAGTTCGGCATCTAACCAGATCAATAGTTTAAAAGCCACAAATGGGGGCAAGGCTACTGCCGGGATTTTGAGTTCAGTAGCTTGACAGCTACAGGGAAGAAGCTGTTCGCAAGCCTGCTGGTGCGGGAGCCTAGACTCCTGTACAGCCTCCCGTGTGGGAGGAGGGCAAACAGTGTCTCCAATGATGCCTCACACCCTTCGCAGACACCGCTTTTCCTGGAGGCCCTCGATGGCAGGGAGTTGGGCTCCGGTGATGTACTGGGTGGTTTTCACCACTGGGCGGAGAAAACTGGGCGGTTTTAAGTTGGATAATTCCATTTAAATGAGGTGATTTTGTGTAATTTCGGTAGAGATTAGAGATGTTAGAGAAGCAATAGGAAAAAGACGAATAATGCCTATTTTCTTCTGTTCACTAACCTTCCCTCGTACAGTATGACTCTCGTACCAGTCTTCATTAACCTTATAATCCCTTTAGGAGCTGACAGATGACCCTCAGTTCATCCTGGGTGGAGCCACCAGAACAGACATCTGCCAGGGTGCTCTGGGTGAGTTCTAGTTGATCTGCTAATACCCAGACTGTCACTCGGCTAAAGAGCCCAGATTCTCTGCTGCGACTGCAATAACCCAGTCTAGACCCTGACTTCATAAGAAGGTCTTGCGAAACCAACCAGCCAGCCTACAGGTATCTCTACTGTCATCTAGTCTAGGCGCGCTAGGCTGTCTAAAAGGTTCTGCAACTGGTCTGCATGTGTGCTTTAATGTGAGAAGTTGGAGTACCGTATGTGGTGACAAATGATAACACGTCCATAACACACAAAAGAATCCCAAAGAATATGTGCAATTTAAGAAAAGAAATTCTGATTGAGGCAGTATAGCCCTTTTTTTTGTCTTCATAAAGCTCCATAAGCAGAGCGCTGCACTGTCATTTTCCAGTGGTAGTATCTTCTTTTCGACAATCGGCTGTTCTGGGCTGCCTGAACAGAGTTAGCGTTGATGAGACAAAGCTGAATTGTGTTATTGGAATGACTTGAGTATTAAATCACAGTCGAGATTAACACGATCCAGGCTTTTTCAACTAATCCCCAATACAATACACTGTAATAAACTGTACACACTGTACATGCCTTATAGAGGAAAAACTATTCCAGGTGCCGCAGTAAAAGCACTGTAGGGAATATTCAGATTCAGTAGAGTCTGTAGAATCAATATTTGGTGTCATATCGTGGGGCACTGCATACTTGGGAGTGTTCTTGGCCTTTTATTGGCCCATACCATTGGCTGCAGTGAATTGGGGGCTTAGAAGGGCGTGGAAAATAATACTTACATTATTCCGATATCTCAGGAAAACAACATTTGTTATCTTGAGATAATGACATAAATAACTTGAGATCAGGAGAAAACAAAGAAAATGAACTTGTTATCACAGGAAAACAAGGAGCAAAAAATAAATAAAAATACATGGCCTGTTGTTGTTGTTGTTAAATGGATTGTGGGGTGGTGCACCTTTGGTTGTCGGCGCTCTCTGTTCAGCACAGCCTGGCACACACTCCCTCTGTTGGTCATACTGGAATATGTATGAGACCTGATTGTAATAGGGCAGCCTGTTCCTAACACAATCTCTCTCTCTCTTTCTCTCTCATGCATGCACACACGCACTCACACACACACACACACACACACACACACACACACACACACACGCACACACACACACCATCGCTATCTCTCTCTTCCTCTTGCTGTAGGTGACTGCTGGCTCTTAGCGGCCATAGCTTCCCTCACCCTGAATGAGAGGCTCCTACACCGGGTGGTTCCCCATGGCCAGTCGTTCCAGGATGACTATGCTGGAATCTTCCATTTTCAAGTATGACTAACAGACAGTACACAGTCAATATCTTACAATGGGCCTCACTTTCACACTTTCATAGAGATTGATTGACAGGGATGATTGATATAGATTGTAGGGGAGCAATTAAATCAGTGTTTAGATCAAACAATCAATCAAACTTATTTGTATAGCACATGCTTTACAGGAAGAATAGTCAAAACAAAACAAAAAGTAAAAACACAAGACTGGTATACTGGCATCTGTTAATCATTCATCTTATTCAGACACATACTACTAAGATATAACACTGTCTATATCAGTCTTCAGGTCTGGTTTTGAGATATATCTGATGTTTTGAGAGGAAGATGACCTCTTGTTTGACTTCTCTGTGTTCCAGTTCTGGCAGTTTGGAGAGTGGGTGGATGTTGTCATTGACGACAGGCTGCCGGTGAAAGACGGAGAGCTCATGTTTGTCCACTCTGCCGAGGGCAACGAGTTTTGGAGTGCTTTGCTTGAGAAAGCATACGCCAAGTATGTCATTAAAGACTTAGATAGTCCCACGTACCATACTATTTAGAGCTTGTTTTGTTATACCATAATAGTGTTGTGTGTATATTAGGGGTGTAACGGTTTGTCACGTACCATGTTTTTTAAGTCACGGTTCGGTTTTTGGTACAGCAGGGTAAAAATTCACAAAACATAGCGTATTCAGAACCACCAGCAGACCACTAGTGACAATCTCTCTGTGGCATGTGTGAGCATGCGTACTGGCTGAGATTACTCCAACACTTGTTGTTATTGCTTTGGCCCAACACACAACACAGTTCTGAACATGCAGTGGATAAAAGAATGCAAATGTACGTGTACCGTTACACCCCTAGTGTATATTAACAACAATAAACACTCTCTTTGCCAAGAAGACAAGCGTTATATATGCATATATCCCTATGTCTGCTGGCAGGCTGAGTGGTTCCTATGAAGCCCTGTCTGGGGGCAGCACCACTGAGGGGTTTGAGGACTTCACCGGCGGCGTGTCTGAGATGTATGAGCTCCGCAAAGCTCCAAGGGACCTGTACAGAATCATTGGCAAAGCCCTGGAGAGGGGCTCTCTGCTGGGCTGCTCCATAGACGTGAGTGTACACTTCCACCTACATTTCGTGACGTTAGAATTATAAGGTTCTATCTCAATTTCTGGTCAAAATTTAGTTTTTTACATAATCTGATCCATTAGGTGTTTATTAATGCCTGTGTGGTGTTAGTTTTAAAATGTTTAAATGTTTGAGTTAGTAATTAATAAAATACAAAGGTTCCATGATCTCACAAAACATAATGGAATGTAAAAACTGTGACGCTCAACAATATCTCTGAACTGCCCTAAACGGAGATAGAACCTTATAATTCTAATTTCACGAATTCATACAACACAATGATAAACTTTCATTTAAGACGAAACACACAAATCTATTGAGTTTTCAACCTATAAATCCCCCTTGTTAGATTCAATTGTTGTACCTGCATGTGTTCATATGACTGTAGATCACCAGTGCTTTTGACATGGAGGCTGTGACCTTCAAGAAGCTGGTTAAGGGCCACGCCTACTCTCTCACTGGTCTGAAGCAGGTATGTTTGGGTTTTGTATACTGTTAATGTTAATGTTAATTTTATTTATAATGCGCCCCCCATCGAACTTTTACATCTATTTCTCTCTCTCTCTATTTCTCTCTCTCTCTCTATTTCTCTCTCTCTCTCTATTTCTCTCTCTTTATTTCTCTCTCTCTCTTTCTCTCTCTCTCTATTTCTCTCTCTCTATTTCTCTCTCTCTCTATTTCTCTCTCTCTCTATTTCTCTCTCTCTTTCTCTCTCTCTCTATTTCTCTCTCTCTCTTTCTCTCTCTCTCTATTTCTCTCTTTCTCTCTCTCTCTATTTCTCTCTCTCTATTTCTCTTATATATATACTGTATACTGTGTATATATATATATATATATATATATATATGAGTGTCTGTTGTTTTTATGTGTGTAAGTGTTTGGGATGTTCTTTACCGCTTTACCAAGACACTGAACCCCAAATGGCTCCCAATGAGCGGGCCGGCACCTTGCATGGTAGCTTGTCACCATTGGTGTGTGAATGTGCGTTTCAATGGGTGAATGAGAGGCCTTTGTGAAGCGCTTTGGAATAAGGCGCTATATAATATAAGTCAGTCCATTTACCGTTTACCGTGACTGTGACAGGTGGACTACCGGGGCCAGACGGAGAGGCTGGTTCGTGTGCGTAACCCCTGGGGACAGGTGGAATGGACCGGAGCCTGGAGCGACAAGTGAGCATGGGCCAATGACCTGAACACTGGTCTCGATACCCTTAGAAATCAACACAAGCCTCATTCTGAAATAATCAGACTAGCGAAACAATTTACAATAACCCTTGAATTGCACATCCATTTGCTCACTATTAACATTGCCTGGATCACCTTCTATAGGGTAGTTTCTGTAGTAGACAGGCCCAGTTGCTTTTCTACTTACTTCTTGAGTATTTATTCTTATTCCTTTGTCCAGTGCCCCTGAGTGGGATGACGTCGACCCGTCTGAGAGAGAGGACCTGCATCTTCAGATGGAAGATGGAGAGTTTTGGTAAGATTGTGTCTCCTGGAAATTCTCCAGTATATTTTTTTCTTCAAATAAGTTCATTAAGACTGTTGAGAAATGTGAGATCAGAACATCCATATTATATGTCTGAGAAACGGAATCTCCCTCGTAGGATGTCCTTCAACGAGTTCTTACGACAGTTTAACCGTCTGGAGATCTGTAACCTAACTGCGGACGCCCTGAGCGACGACGGTGTCAGTCACTGGAATACCGTCAAGTTCCATGGCATGTGGAGAAGGGGCAGTACCGCCGGGGGCTGCAGGAACCACGCTAGTAAGTCACAGACACTATATGTGACACATCCTAATGCTTTGGTCCTCATGTCGGGATCTGATGTAATGATCGGACTTTTCTTTCGAAAAAAGTGAATACGGTACATTTCCGCGTTGTTGAAAATCAACGACACATCGCTAGTCAACTAACACAGCTTGTTTTGTGAGCCTGCTAACAAGGGAAAGTAGTGTTATAGTTAACTAGGTAGCAGTGGGGATTACTCACCGAATGCGTTTCGTTCCAGCATTTTGGCTCGACTAGCGAATTTGTGTTGTGATTCTCAACAACGTTGAAACGTAGTTCCGTGTTTCAAAAGAAAAGTCTGAACATTTTGATTACCGATAGTTGCCGACATGTGGACCAAATGATCAGACTGTGTCACATATAACATACAGTATCACATAGCAAAGATGACATTTACATCACTTATGACATGTATTATATAAAAGATCAGACATAACAGTGACACATGCTGCAAGATTACTTCAGAAATACATACAGTACAGTAAATAATTTGCTACATGTGATGAACAAGGATGCAAAACTGTCATTGATTCCTTCCTGGCAGACACGTTTTGGATCAACCCCCAGTATAAGATCACCCTGCTGGAGGAGGACGACGACCCAGAGGATGACGAGGTGGCCTGCAGCTTCCTGGTGGCTCTCATGCAGAAGGACCGGCGGAGGTACCGGCGCCAAGGCCAGGACATGCACACCATCGGCTTCGCTATCTACGAGGTGAGAGCAAAGCCCTGAGCAGTGCCACCGACTGGCTCATACACTCCTTTCAACTGTGGAATGACAGGGCCTTGAGCTATTACTACTGAGCTGCTAAACTCTTGACCGTTCAACTCTGTCAGTTATATTGTAATCAACACTATAACAAAGGTATTGGAGGAGCAATTTTACCAGACCCCTTCATTAATAAATAAAATGAAATGAAAAAAATGAAAAAAAAATGAAAAAATAAAATAAAAAATCATAAATAAAATTAATTTTATTGCATGTTTTCGAGCTGACGTTTTTTCTCTCCAATTGTGTCTTCTCTCTGTGCAGATTCCAGAAGAGGTAATGGGCCCATCCAAAATGAAAAGATTCTATCACAACTTCATGTTTTAGATTCATCCATGGTTATATTTCCTGTTTTTAATTAAGTGCCACTGATTTACTTAACTACATTTAGCTGAGCTTCAATCTACACAAAAACAGATGTTGATGTACTGTAGAACCCTTTCTACAGAGGGCTCTACATTGAACCAAAAAGGTCCTCCCTGTCTCTACCGTGTTTCTCCTGCGCTGTGTAGTACAGGGGCTGCCAGAACGTCCACCTGAAGAAAGACTTCTTTCTGACACATTCATCGTGCGCTCGCTCTGAGACCTTCATCAACCTGCGGGAAGTGAGTAACCGTCTCCGCCTGCCCCCGGGAGAGTACCTCATCGTCCCCTCCACCTTCGAGCCCAGCCAGGAGGCCGACTTTGTCCTCAGAGTCTTCACTGAGAAGCAGTCGGAAATAGAGTGAGTGTGCCTGTTAATGTGTCATTATGAGTGTGATATTGTGAGCGTGTGTATCTGAGTTAATTTGTACACACGTCTATGTGAGTATGAGTGTGTGTAAGTGGAACGCTGACACAGCTGTGTTGGTTTTCTCATTGCAGAGAGCTAGATGAAGAGATCTCAGCAGACTTGGAGGATGAGGTTGGTTTTCTGAACACTTTGGGCCCTATTATGCACTTCTTAACTTGCCGTCTTAAGTGTTAATTAAGACGCACCGCCAGGTTAAGACCTACCGCCACCCTTATTATGCGCTTCATACGCGCTACTGCTTTATTTCAGAAGGGAGAGGCAGAGAAGCGCGCTGACCTCCTTCTCAGGACTTCCATAATAGCATAGCGCTAATGACTCAACGCAGCCGGTTCTTAAAGGGAATGGCACCTGGCACGCTGATTGGGTTGATTGAGAAGACGCCCAAAACACACCCATGACTAATTTCTTTGCTTAGCGCCGGGTTTTAGGCGCCCACTACAGCACGCATAATAGCAAAGTGGCCTTGACCACGCCTCCACGTCTTAAGTTTAGATCTACCGCCTCGTCTTATTGATGAAGTGCATAATAGGGCCCCTGTAGTCACTGCCATTACTAGGGGACACTATTTCACAAATGGTGAGTACTGTACCTCACATGTTCAGTTTGCCTGTTTCTCTACAGGAGGATATAACTGAAGATGACATCGACGACTCTTTCAAGGCCATGTTTGCTCAGTTAGCAGGAGAGGTAGGCAGGACTCCAAACACAAATGTCAACAACAATGCATTTACTAATTACAGTAATTGCATGTTCTTTTCTATCTTTGTCATTGTTCCCCAAGCTATCTTTTCTAGACCAACTTATTCTTGGCGTCTTGTGTTTTAGGATATGGAGATTTCTGTTCATGAGCTTAGGACCATCCTGAACAGAGTGGTTTGTAGACGTGAGTATAGTGTATTCCCTTGCCCTTAAAACCCACCTTTTCACCATTGCTTTCAACCTTTAGTAGCTGTTTCACTGTTTCTTGTTTTGTGTGTTTGTCTCTCTGGCTCTGTTCTGTTTGTCCCATTCCCCTGTAAAGCGACCTTGGATCTGTGAAAGGCGCTATATACATTTAAGTTATTATTATTATTATTATTATTATTATTCCATTGTTTTGAAATAAGCCCACTATCAAGGTCTCTCTGTCGTTTTTAATAGACAACACAATTTATTACGGGTCATTCGTGGCATTGAAAAGCAGTGGACCTTTGGTGTGAGGGTAATAAGTGATGCTATAAGACTGTTCATCATGGCTGTTTCAGACAAAGATATAAAGACTGACGGCTTCAGCCTGGAATCCTGTCGGACCATGGTCAACCTCATGGATGTATCCTTTTTTTTATCAGTCATAAAGGAATGAGGCACACCTATGATAAGACAATGCAATATCAGCATGTTATACGTCATTATGTTATACATGTTTACGTCCCTCTGCGCCCTCCCCGACCACATCAGACAGAACAACACCCTGCCAACATTTAAACAGGCCCTCAAAACCCACCTCTTCAAGCTCGCCTTCACCAGTTAACCCTCTCCCCCTCCCCTTCCCATGTGTCCCCAGCTACTACTCCCCAGTTACTACATTACTACTCGATCTTTTCAGTCTGTGTAGCGCCTTTGAGTGTCTAGAAAAGCGCTATATAAGTCTAATGTATTATTATGATCATTAATATTATTATTATGTTAATAACACTCCCTTTATTACAATCCTTAACTCAACGACCACCCAGAAAGATGGCAGTGCCCGTCTGGGTCTGGTGGAGTTTCAGATCCTCTGGAACAAGATCAGAAAGTGGCTGGTTGGTGCTGTTTCTCCCTACATAATGTAACTTCATGTAATCTTTACTGACTTCTGTGTGCATAACTGTATCTTTCTCATGTCTTAAAGGTGATCTTTAGACAATATGATCTAGATAAATCAGGGGCCATGAGCTCCTATGAGATGCGTCTAGCTGTGGAGTCAGCAGGTATAGTGCTCTTTAAAAGCGAGCTTATCACACACACACACACACACACACACACACACACACACACACACACACACACACACACACACACACACACACACACTGACTTATGTAATTCATAATTACAGTTAGGACTGGCTGAACTAATATTGCCAGGCAGTCACTTTAGCATTCTGAAAGCAATTGCACTCTTTCCTGTCCCACTGAACATTCTCTCATCTATAGGCTTTAAACTCAACAACAGGCTGAACCAGGTGCTGGTGGCCCGCTACGCTGAGAACGAGGTTGTTGACTTCGACAACTTCATCTGCTGCCTGGTCAAGCTAGAAACCATGTTTAGTAAGTCCTGATTTATGGGTGGATGCATAACTAATGTACACATAATTATGTCAAACCGTGTCTATCACAGTGTATATCTCAATGTAAACATATACTGTCCTTACTTTTTTTATAGGATCTTTCCAGCAGCTGGACAAAGAAGGGACAGGAGAGGTTGTAATGAACATCACTGAGGTGGGTGCTGTCATACAGTGCATTTGAACAGGTGGTGTGAGTTGTAGCAGACTGTGGCATGTAACTAACTCTGTCAATCTTTCTGTCTCTGTGTCGTCTTCCCTTGTTAGTGGCTGTACATGACCATGTGTGGTTGAAGAGGACCTTTCTTCCAGGAGAGGGACTAATAGGAAAGCCAATGTGCCCTGCTGAGTGCCTCGTCCCTGGAGCCATAAAGACCCATAGCAGTAGTGTCTTGTTGGTTACACAGTCCCTCACAAACCTCTCCTCGTCTCATTATACCCCATATAGCAGAGAGAGTATCGCAGGGTGAGGCCTGACCAAGCTAAATACCCCGTGCTACTTTTAACCTATGCAAAAGTATGGATGTATGTAAAAGTATGGTTTGATAACAGCTACTGTCGTCACTGTGGAAGTGTGTCAATCTCATGCCCACTGTATGTAAACAGCATAGATCAAAGCATGAAGCATGGCTGTATCACATATCACACTCTTTTTTTTTTTTATCACATTGGTGTCACGAGAAAGAACTGTTCTAGTTTTTTGTTGTTGTTGTGGTTTTTCCATGTGAATTGATTCACAAGGAAACAACTTTTAGCCATCGCGGGTGTTATGTAGTGAACATATTTCACAGTACAGTAGATTATCTTATTACGGCCACTGTGTCTCTCACACTGTTTATTTTTTAATGTATGTCTCTCCATTGCAGTGTTTCGACAAATGTCAGTGAAGTCTTATTTCCATAAAGGTTGTGTGTGTCAAGATCAAACTCAGGTGTATGAAATTGAATTTTCAACCACTGTCACCACTTGAAATGTGAGTACCACAATCAGTTAGCATGTAGATGGCAGTAGTGGACTGGTCTCTAATATGTTGTGTGTTATAGTACCTTCATCATGTTATATCTGGTTTACAGAAGTATAATTTACTGAATAAACAATAGATGCATTACAAAAGAATGCATATTGTTATTCGATAAAACATAATACTCCATCAGGCTGGTGGAATGGAATTAAAGTGGAGATAATGAATAGGATGATTGGCCAAGGTGAAAGGAGGCTGCGAGTGACGTCACTATTTACATAAAAGTGAGTGCATCCCAGGCTTGATTTAACACAATGCACACTGAATGGTTGCATAGATATTGCTTTAGGAAAGTGTTGATTGTGTCAATGTTATGTGCAAAAGTTAGTTCTGAATGTATGGTGCCTTCAATAAAGGTGCCTTCAATAAATAAAACCCTGTGATTTCTGAAATCTTTATCATTTTTAAGAATTTGAATGTCAAGTGTCAAGACCTTCCAGACAGAACTTAACAATCATTCAGCTAGCACAATATGAAATCAGATAATAATAAAAACAACATGACACAATTATGTAAACATGTTTCTACTTAAGAACGAAAAAAAGAGAAAACACACCCCCAGAAACATGCACTTGACCCACATAACTGTTATAAAAGTAGAGCAGGTCCTGATGGTAGCGGGTACTAAAGGTTATATTTATTGTTACCACAGAGGCCTCCTTACACTCTGGTCTACTGAATGTTGCTTCATGAAAGCCACCGTCAGCATTTCTGACAGTCTGGAGAAAACATTGATCCACACTTGAAAATGTTGTCCCAAGGCTACAATAGAAATTAAATGGGTAAATGTATTACTTTTAAATGCATTATATTTATTTGGCAATATTAAACAAAGAGCTACAACGAATTACATAAAACACAAAGCAAAGGTGATCACAATCCTTACTGAATCCTACGTGTCAAGGTTATAGGCTATGCTGAGTATTTATGACCAAGATCATTGATTACAGATCTATGAGGGCTGTTGAATTTGGGTTGGCGATAACTTATTTTAATTAATTTATTATATATTATTTAATATTTAGGACAATGTACAGTGCAATAACAAACATCCATTTGACAAAACAAAATCCAAACAAAATCCATAACAAAAATTACATAGAAGTTAATTTGACTTAACTTGTTTTATTAAATCAAACAGCCACAACATAAAGTACAAGTGTGTGAAGTCACATGTTGACAGTAGAGAAAGTGTGTTTGATTAACACATACCTAACACTAATTCACACTACACTAACCAAGCTGAGCGCTAATTGTCTGGCCTGGTTACTCATCCATCCACCATAGTTGCCTAAACAGTTCTGGAAAGGACAATGTAAAAGGAAAACATCTGAGTCAGCACAGTATGGTTTGGTAAGCCCTGTAGAGTCTGAAGCCCAATAGGGCCTAGGCATTGTTACCAATACCATGAACAGAAGTGGAAGGGCTTGATCCTAGTGTGTATGACATAATTCCATTACAAGTCTGCTGTTACTATACAAATCTGTTGGCAATGGCCAACAGTTTGGAATAGTCTCCCTCCATTTTGCGCAGGTGTGTAGGTAAAGGCACCTTGATCCTAGTTCCAGTAGGGTTGCCGTTGTCTTCTATCAGGACAACATTGTTCGAGTCAAAGCGTGGATTCATTCGTTCTCCGGGCATCTTGTGTCCGACAATAAGTGCCTTCTTCTTTTGTCCTTTGATGGCAAGTAAGACTCTGTCACCCACTTTGCCAACCCCGTTCTTTGTGTACACATGGATGACTCTTGGAGCGCGATGGTATGGAGTGGTCCCAAGAGGGCTGTTATCAACAACACGTACTCTGGTCATTTTTTGGATGGCAGCGGCAGCTGCTGACACACTGTGAGAGAGTGAAAGAATGTGTGTGAGAGAGAGAGAGAGAGAGAGAGAGAGAGAGAGAGAGAGAGAGAGAGAGAGAGAGAGAGAGAGAGAGGGGGGGGGGGATTATACTCTGCGTTAATTCAAGGTATAATTGGCCAACACACAACTCTTTCAAAGTAAATGAACAGAAAAGACTACCGAAGATGTGTAAAAACCAGAGCCTCTTTCTTTGATTCTGCCAGTTGAAATTACCTTGTAGGTACATTTAGCCAAAAGTGTGGTAAATTAGCTACATCATAAAGTATTTGATGTGTTAAATGTTAAGCACACACACAAACAATATCATGGAAATGGAAATATCAAAATGCATGCTTGTGTGAAAGTGTAGCCTAAATAATAATAATATCATAATAATAATAACCTTTATTTGTATAGCGCTTTTCCTGCAAACGTTGCAGCTCAAAGTACTTTAATCATTATATAATCATCATTTAATCGTTTAGTAATTTAAAGGCAATATTAAAAAGATGGGTTTTTAGTCTTGACTTATATACATATTACATATTTTGCTGAGGTTGCATCCCTAATGTAAACTGGCAGTGCATTCCACAATCTGGGTGCATAAAATGAGAATGCAGCCTCACCAAATCTCTTCTTTTGTCAGGGTATATACAGGAATCTGGAGGTTAATTTCAATACCTTTCTAAGACTTTTTAAAGACCTTGTCAATATTTTTCCAGACCTCACCATCACTTGGAGCTGTAACCGTTTACATCAGTGACACGTTTAACTTAACAGTTTTAGTTTGCAATAGACTAGACCACTATTCCGGTTTATCTTAGTTTTTAAATAAAACGAATACATTCACAAACTTTTACTAAAAAGGTTTTAGGACTCAAACTCTTTGGACAGAGTCTAATTCAGAAAAATACCTAGAAAATTCAAGACCTCATAACATCGTGGTAAGACTTTTTAATACTTATTAAGGGTCTTGATTTCCCCCAAATTGATTTATCAACTTTTAATACTTTTCAAGACACCGCGGATACCCTGTTTGTACAGATAAATGATAAATGCTCACCTGAAAGCCCTTCTCTGGTGCGTTAGTGATGACAGCTCGGCGAGGAGCCCGCGGAAGGATCTGTAAAGAAGAGCCATGGTGCTGCCGACCTGATGAGAGAAAGCAGTTAGTTAGAGAGTAGCGCCATAAAACATGGAATATTGTTCACTAGAAATGTGATCATTCGGTTAAGCAAGCTAGTTAGCTAGCTACAGTACCTTTCATACATGCGCCGTGCCAATGTCAAAACCGCGTCATCAGAAAGCGACTTCAGTTCATCCCCGTCGTGGCTGAGTCTCAAAACTATTTTCTTGATTCCTCTCCTCCACTCTCATCAACATTGAACGCATTGGAAACATAATAACCGAGGTTCCTCTAACTAATTATATTCTTTATGTGTATACTATATTGGATTAACTCCCTCGGACCTCCTCCTCATATGTTTCTTAGAAGGGGGCGAGGAATCCAGAAAATACTTTTGAGATTCGGCCTATGTTTCATTTCACTCTATTTACCGAGTGTGAATGTTAAGTTGGAAGCCCCAATAAATGCCCTCAGGGACCCCCAGCCTGGAGAAATGCACTGGAATAAAACAAAAGACTGTCACCCCCCCCCCCCCCCAAACCAACCCGAACAAAAATGATATTATATTATTATAACTACTTGCATACTATTGGATTACTTGTAAGCTACTTGACTACTGTACTGTATCATATTGCATTTCATCTCATTGTATTATTATTATTTTTTTGCACAATCGAAGCCACTGTAGTACCATGACTTTATTACATTATTACTGTAATATTTCTTATTTTTTTTGTTATTTACTTTATTATGATTGTGAATTTGTATCTTGATTCTGCAATGTCATGTAATGTTGAGGAACTAAAGCCAATGCATTTTTACTCACGTGTTCTTATCATTATTATCGTTATTATTCTTATTATTATAATATTACTTGGGGGGATGGACATAAATAATAAAAGCGATTCTGCCTGGTCTGATTCTGACGTTGGTTAAACGTCATAACAACGCGCTGGATTCGGGCGGATAGAAAGAGAAACCTAGAATCTAACACCACCCATCCCTCTCACTCAAAACATAAGGCTGTGTCCATTCTATGTGTTCCATTAATGCTGTATCCTTTCTATGTGTTCCATTTCTATGTGTTTCTGACGCCCTGTTCCATGTCCACGCCCCTCGTCAGACTCCACTCTGCCTGGCTGGGCTGGTTGGAAGTCTAACCGGCTGCTAAGCCTCTTAATAACCGTGTTTCTGGCGTAACATCACTACAACCAGGGGAGTTAGTGTGTTAG
The DNA here is from genome assembly GCF_963989245.1 of Nansenia antarctica. Taxonomy (NCBI): domain Eukaryota; kingdom Metazoa; phylum Chordata; class Actinopteri; order Argentiniformes; family Microstomatidae; genus Nansenia; species Nansenia antarctica. The sequence goes on from NC_137674.1 coordinate 5,547,806, forward strand.
TGATTTCTGTGTGTGTGGGGACCACCATCATTCAATCGCTGGATAAAAAACCATCATCCAAAGGCTTTTGTTATCAGGTAAGCTTTACTTGGTATTTTACCATTATCATGACATTCTCGCACTGCGTTTTAAGCTAGCTAGCTAGTTGGTAACCATGGCTGCCGTGCGCTCGTGAATCACCATCATCATCGCGGCTAGAAAGATTAGCTGCTAGCGTCTCTGTCGTAGCTATCTTTAGTTATACCATTATTAACACCTGAGCGCGTTTATGATTAAAAGCATCCGCATACTAAATTGACAGCTAGCAAACGTTAGGCACGTCCGATGTTGGATCGCTAAGCTAGTCACAACGGGTGCGTTCGTGAATACGCTCTGGAAATCTTGATCAGCACTCGTGGAATGCCTCTTGTCCAATCGAATGACTCCGTTCCTTTATGACGTTGAAGCCAGTGTGCGCTCCGGCGCTCTCAGAGGGGAGTTTACGAACGCAGCCAATGTAAGCTACACAGAAGCATCTCCTAGTGTCTGGCTCGCTCCTGGCCATTGTGCTCTAGCTAGCTAAATAAGCTAATAATATCATAGCTAGTAAGGCTGTGAGGCTATTTTTCGGCAAATCGTGTTCCAACGTTCGTCAGCTCAAGTCAATCCAAGGGCGAACAATGAATGTGTCATGTATGTTTCATGTTTGAATACATACATACATAATGCAATGCCATCGTCGATGACCCGAATGATCATAATAATGTGCTATTTGAAATATATTAGGGCACAGGCCAAGTGTGTGTCTGAAGATAATCCGTCACTAGATTAGTGTTGATGGCTAATAAACAGGCTATGATCGACTACTAGACAATAATTTGACCGTTTTAACAATCTCCTGTCATTACTCTGACTGTCATGGGCCTAAAAATGACAGTGCGACAACAGATTTCTGAGATTGGCTACAGACTACGGGTGCGTTCGTGAATTCGCTCTGAGAGCGCCGGAGCGCACACTGGGTCCCACGTCACAAAGGGACCGAGTCATTTGATTGGACCAGAGACATTCCACGAGTGCTGATCAGATTTCTAGAGCGTATGATACGAACGCACCCAATGGGATCGCTTATGGCCTGATAGCTGGAGAGAGGGGAGGTATGGTGGTGTCCTGAGAACATGAGATGGCTACCTCGTTTTTCATTTTGTATTCATGAAGAACCAAACCCCACTAAGTGTTGGTGACAAGGCTTTGGTGAAATATTGATGTGCTTAATTCCGTCAGCGAGAAAGCAGACCTGTGATACATGCCTCATGTTATAAGCTATTTATTCATAAACCCCACCTGTTTCTCTCTCCAGCACATTTAGTTGGACATACACAGCCTTTCTCTAAACAGAATCCCCCCTGTGGAGGGAACCACTCTTTTTCTGCTTAAATGTTCTGCTTTCATAATATCATCATAACAGTTTGTGAGTTTAGAATGATAAGGTTCTATCTCCGTTTAGGGCAGTTCAGAGATATTGAGCATCAAAGTTTTTACATTCCATTATGTTTTGTGAGATTCTTATGTTCATTATGTTTTGTGAAAATCCTTTGTATTTTATTCATTACAAACTAAAAAATGTCAACATTTTAAAAATAACACCACACAGACATTAATAAACACCTAATGGATCAGATTATGTAAAAAACTCAATTTTGACAAAAATGGAGATAGAACCTTATAATTCTAACGTCACGAGTTGATGAAGCTTGTTCTGAAGATTTGATCAGGCTGCTGAACAATCCAGTGCTCAATGTTTCCCTCTCCTCTGTTGCCCCAATAATGCTTGTTTACATCAAGTCTATTACACCATTGTGTTCTGGTAGACCGCTGTGGAAATGGTGGGTCCATTTAGAGATTTCCACCAGGAGGTCATATTAATCTACCCTTTTTTTTTGCGTGGTCAAAAAGGTAAACAGAGGGTTGGTTACACAGTAGTGTTAACACAATGTAGAGCCCCTTTATGCACAGATTTCTACTGTTATTAAGTAACTCGATTACTGTTTTTTAGTTTCTTAGCGGTTTATGGCAGTGTATGCATTCATTTTCACTGACCTTACAAGCATAATGTCAAAGGATTAGGTGAGCAATTTGAATGGCCAACATGTTAATTTTATTTTCGTCATGGGTTAGCACAGTGTCCACTGTTGCTTGCTTTTTACTCCAATATTTTGTGAACATTTATTTATTCAACATATATTAGGCTTAGGTTACCTGACATCACTGGTAGCTCTATTTAGATTTGCCAGAGAAAGTCCTGGAAAGCAGCAAGTTCTTTTGCTCTCTCAGAACAGTGTCAGGTGTGTCAACAACTCTGTCAGGTGTTTATTGATTGATTTATTATTCAGTGAGCGTTGACAGAACTCTGAGCAATCCAGTCTTGTTTTAACCTGACCTACCTAGCCTGATTTCAACTAGCTCCTTGTGATCTCATCAGAAGTCTGCCTGGCATTGTTCTGGATTGTGTTTAGGTTTTATGTTGCCATGTTTGATATTAAAGGATGTCTCACTGGCTCCTCTGTGACCAGATTCCTATGATTGCAGGTAGATTGGGCGGTACCCTGACATCGTCATAATCCTGTGCTGCTCAAGGCTTAGGCCCAGGCTTTGTGCAACAGTATCAGTGTTAATGACTGACAGGCTACAGCCCGCCAGACCAATAGCTTCCACTGAAGCCTATTTAAGATTGTCATCAAAGACATGTATGTCTCTTTCTTATCTAAGGAATTCTCAAAAATGTAAGTCAACTCATGGCAACTAGCCTAAATGTTGTCAAACAGGACACCTCTATGGTTGTACTCATGTCAAGGCATAGGCCTATTAATGGTTTAACTGGAACATCTTTGCTTATGTTGAAAGATCTCCTCCAGTCAAAAATGTAAGATGAAAATCCATGTTGTTGTAAGTATCAATATACAAACATTTGTCAGAAAAAAATTAATTTTGTTCAGAATATAGGGTAGATTTAGTACCAAAGTCTACATTTTTATCAAGTTATGTCCTTTTCATCACGTGCGTTCTGACGCCATTGAGGTTTATCTATTTTTCTTTTTTTTGGACGACCTGCTCAATATTATAGACTTTACAACCCCAGTGGTTGAAATTGTTCTAGGCCTGACGTGCTCGTGGATTCTCAACAGCGCATGAGTGATGATTAAATATCTTGGGTATTAATTCTAGAGCTCAACAGATGTATTGGAGGCGCACTGATATTATCGTCCGACATTGACCTTTTACTGAAATATCTGTATCAGAATATTCCTCCGATAATGCACCAAAGATGAGTGTCAGCCTCACATTCTGAAATTGTAGAAAATAATCATTTGTAATTGGGTCTTTCTAGAGCATGTTTTTATGCATTAATAAACTTGTTTATTGGCGTTTGCTGTTAATGGAGTGCCTACTGGAATGGCTGAATTGAGCAAATTATCTTTAGCTCTTTGAAATTAGCACAGCTGCTAACTAAAAGGATGTTGTATCCATGAATTTAGAGCAAAACATTCTAGCAAACTTCTGTCACACACAGCTTGGGTGTCTAGTTCCAATAAACCGAATGGGTTGCACAATACATGTTTGTTTACTCTTGGGAACAGAGCGGATCTTACCACTTTGATAAAGTTCATCTTGGAGAGGGGGGAGGACTGGAATAAACCATTACTGGAAATGTCAGTGGTTGGTAACCAGAAAGAGCAGGGGGTATTCTAACAGTATGTTTTCACAGTGCATTTTTGTATGTTGTTGTAAGTGAAATGTAACTTATTTAACATAGCCTAATTCAGTGGATGATCAAACTGTACCACAACAAGGTCGATTGAACAGCAAATCACTGTTATCACTATGTGCGTAGTACAAGTACATAGTACAAGTAACTGTGCACATACAATACATAGCCTAAATGTTGTGCTATTTATCAATGGAGAATGATATGAATGTTTGCCTAATCAGCATTAACCTTTCCTATGAAAACTGATAAAACACAAATGTGTACAGATTATCTTTTTTATATCACTGCAGATACAGTGCCCTACATGTGGTCCAGTGGTCTACATATGTCCATATCGGCATGGGTTAGAATCCGACCCATGCCGCCCTGCTGACATACACTTACTTACCTGTCTTTCCCTACTGTCTCTGTCCCCCCCCAAAAAGAAGAAAATAAATACTAGAGTGGGACTGCCACACTCCAAGAAATAACCTTAAAAGGGCATATTTGGTGAGGCTGCATTCTCATTTTATGCGCCCAAATTGTGGAATGCACTGCCAGTTTACATTAGGGATGCAACCTCAGCAAATATGTTCAAGTCAAGACTAAAAACTCAAGTCAAGACTTTTTAATAATCCCTTTAAATGACTAAATAATTTAATTATGATTATATAATGATTGGAGCACTTTGAGTTGCAACGTTTGCAGGAAAAGCGCTATACAAATAAAAGTTATTATTATTATTATTATTATTATTATAGATACCACTAGAACTTGTCTGCTTGTCTTAATTGCTGATTGTTCTGCTGACAGCAGCAGCAGAATGTGGGGTATTCTAAAGTGTACAGAGACACACAGTCTGCTCGAGTACCAGCAAATGCCTCCAAATTCATTGGATGGTGCTACATCATATAGTAAAACAATGACCCAGAACATACTGCCACGGCAACTAGGAGGTCTTGACCTCAAAACAAAACATGGCTGCAGTACAGGCCTGGCAGAGCGTCACCAAAAAAGAGACCCAGCATCTGGTGGGGTCAGAGGGTCAACAACAGACTTCAGGCAGTTATCGCATGCAAAGCATTGTTGACCAAATAAACATGAGTGCTTAAGTTGAACGTTTGCTAAATCTGTCCCATTACTTTTGGGTACCGTGAAACAGGGGGGAGGGGGGGGGGAGTAAGCAAAGCATATATAAATGGTGTAATTTCTGAATAGATAAACCAACACAAATACCATAAAGGCTGAGAATTAGGGCTGGGTTCAAAAAATCGATTTCCCGATTCTGAATCGATCTTCATTAAAATGAGCGATTATCGATTCATAAATCCCGAGATCGATTTTTTTTTTTTTTTTTTTTTTTGCTTGCAGCTTCAACCCGCAACGAGATCTCGTGGCCAGATCTCGCGCTACACGAATTTATCATATCTCACGCAACGTGAGGTCTCAACACTAAAATCTAAAAACATGGCGATGGCAGGGACACTCAAGTCACCACCAGGCTTAAAGTCAGATGTCTGGGTGCATTTTGGATTTAAAAAATGTGACGATAGAGATGAGCTGGACAAAAGCAAAGTCATATGTAAATAAAAAGTACATTCATGTAACTGCTTTGGAGTCAATTCATTGATATGTTTAACAATGCTACATGTTATAGGGTTCCTTGAACCATTTATAGCATTAGTTCAGAGAATCTCTTTCATATTCAAGCAAAAATGTATATTGTAACTAGATCGAATCGGAATCGAATCGAATCGAATCGAATCGTGAATCGAATCGAATCGGGCTGTGAATCGAGCTGTGAATCGGAATCGAATCGTTTTGGGAAATCAGTGGCGATACCCAGCCCTACTGAGAATCTATGACCTCATTACCTGTTTCATTTCAAATCCAAAAGTTTAGAACGTAAAGAAGCTTCTCTGTCCCATTACTTATGTATATCTGGGAATTTTGACCCCCATAAATCAGCATCGGTATCGGACTATGAATTTGTTTGTTTTAGGCCGGAGCTGAGTGCAGTTCAGATATAAGCTATTTGGTAAGGTTCCGTTCACAGAGTGAAACCCTGCCAGTCTGACGGAGATGTTTTTAGCGCAAGTGAAGTGACCCACTGTTTTTGATTCAAAAGAAAGCTAAGGCCTAGCTCTTGTTGCGTAATCAGTCAGTCAAGTTATTTGCGGTCTGAGTCTTGCCGAGCATGTCTAGTTTTACTTCTGGTTAGGCTGGGTCCAAACAGATTTACCAGCATCAGCATGTTGTACATTCTAGATAAGATTTGCCTCGTCCTCATCTGAGGGACTGTTCACAGACTGATTTTTACCGTCACCAAATTGTTAGTGTCATTTGTTCTCCCATTCTGGAGTTTACTGAATGCCTAAATTTAGTTAAAAAAAGGGATCATGTGCATTTCTCCCTCATTGCCTTCATCCCCTTATGTTTGTTTGTATTTTGAGAATGTCTGCCAGACCTGTGGTACCATAGCAACCAGCATCAGGTAGGTAGATAGTGGCACAACGTTTCCAAGCTGAGTGATTTAGTGTGTAGATGTGGTATGGCTTATACTAGCCTACTTCTGTAGCGGTTTAGTGACTGACACACAGTTTTTTGTTTATTCGTTTTTTTAGTCCCACTCATATTTTTCATTTTATTGGACAGATATCTATAGGCCTAATGGAGACAGACAGGAAAGTAAGGAGAAGAAGGGAGAGAGGGCATGTCAGCAGGGCATGGGCCGGATTCGAGCCCATGCCGACATGGGCATATGTGTGCACTGTAGACCGCGGTGCTAGCCCACTGGACCACCCCAGGCCACAACAGTTTTTTATTGTTTGCAAGAAGGTGACTGACTGATACGACCTGAGTCATGTCTCATGTCTGTCGTGCCTTCACTGTTGATATCTGTTACGTGTCTTAGCCATCCATCTCTTTCTGCAGATTTATTGAGAACATCTATACCGGATTCCTTACATGAGTCTGAACTCATGAATGCATGTTCAGACTCAGAATCATGAAACACAGGACGTGAACTCAGAATCATGACATCACGTCCCGTGTTTCATGATTCCGAGTCTGAACATGCATGGTATTTATTTGTCATCCGTTTTGCTGCTCTCCTATCCTACGATGGTAGATGAAGCTGTCTGTGTCCCAATGGATAGAGACCTGGTAACGGGCCCAGCAGTGTAGTTAAAGGGCACAGCGGGTTCGTTGTCTCCTCTCTCTGGGTTGACTTGTCTGTTTGAACCCTCTGCCCTCTATCAGTCTATTGTTCATCGACACAGCATCCTCCCTCTCTGGTGATGTCACAGCATTCCAGGGAAGAGTATAAATGAGTTAGTGTTAGGGCAGATGAGCAACAGTGTTAATGTTGGTGTTAGTGGGTCGAAGGGCAGATGCACAGAACTCTGAATTTGTGTATTTACATGAACACGAGATTGCCTATTAGTCTCCTCCACAGAAATTGAATTTGAGAGCTACTTTTAGTCAATTCCATAGAAAGCATTGCCTCCTGAACACTGACACACACCTGCTCCAAGTTAGCGCTTTTTTTCAGAAAATCAATAGGACCTGTTTTATGATGATAACAAATGGTACAGCTGCCGACTGTTAGTTCTGTGCCGAATCAAAAGGTTCTGTCAGTGGAGCATAATTAGTGCAAATCACATACAGTTCTTGTATAGGCCCTACCCCCTTAAGTCTTGTGGCTTCATGTTTGAGAGAGAACTAGTATTTCTTGTAGCCTTCCTAGATAAAGCGTTAGATTGCACGAGGTAAAGATGCCTCTGATATTACACATCTAGCCTGAGAGGTAGTGAACGGTGCGTGATTGTGTGTCTTAAGTTTGGGGGTTTTACGCCCTGTAATTTTCCAGCCAAATACACATACAGTATGTCAGACAGAGAGCACCAAAGCCTCATCTAAGAGATAAGCTAGCCTGCGTGTTCCTTGGCCTCTTTACTTATTCCTCTGTTGTCCTAACATCAACCCTTTCACCATGCTATTGACTTTGACTGAAAGCATTCTAGTTAGGAACAACGCCTGGCAGATGCCCAGGGATATTGTTCAGTCCAACTGAAGAATTATGGCTTGAGGCACTCCGAACTGGATAGCCTACATTGCTTGAGAGTTTATTTGATTTGACATAATTTCGGGGGGGAGAGAATAAACATACAGCAAGTAGGCTATGCATCTGAACCCAGACAATAGCACAGGAAAGCTACTGAAGACCTTTATTTCCAACGTGGTCCCCGTCCACCACAACACTCAATGATGGTCAACAGACAAGACATTGAGGCGTCCAGACAACAAACCTGATGACTCAAAATATACAGTTCCTGTGATCTTTGATCGCAGTGGTGGTGTGGCAAACTTGTGACACTGATGCTGTGGCAAAGGCTATTGAAGATTTGTTTGTCTGAGGGTGGGGTGAAAAATCGTCATTTCCAGTGTTGGTTTGAATTTTACCTTCACCGGATCAAATTAGCAACACCCAAATATGGTAGTATCCAACTGCAAGTTACAGAAATGTTGTAAACCTTATGGTGGATGGTCTACAGCTGACTCTGTATCGATACCAAATGTATCTCACTCTGTTTCAAGTATTTGTGTTCCTGGTGATGATGTAGATGCAGAAGTACAATACAATATTTCTTATTCTGCTAGAATTGGGCTTTATGGTAATACCATAATGTACAGTACATGGACAGTGGATTGAAGCATTGGAACAAACCCTCACTCATTGGAAATGTCTGTTTTTTATAGATGGACATACCATTTTTTTCCGGTGAGAGTTAGGTCAAAATGACATTATGACTGCATTGCCCACAGCAACCCAACATTCAGTTACAATGATTGGAACAAGAATTGATATGGATCAGATTATACCTTTTATTAGATTATAAATACTCTTGTTGTTATGTTTGTTGTTATGCCTTTTGGTTGACCGCAAAAGAGGGAGAGAGGAGGAGGATAGAGAGGGAGAGAAGGAGAGAGAGCAGAATGGAGTCGGCACACCAGAGAAAGAGAGCAAGAACCAGGTGAGAAAGTGGACAGGTAGTCAAGACCACATAAGTAAGTAGCCTTGAGAACCGATGGTTCTCGAGCCTAATCATGGCCCATAGGGCAGGAGCCTATCTCCTGTTTCAGTAGCGCGAGGCGGCTTGGGGTCCATGCCACGGCCCATGCCACCTCCCCAAGGCAGCAAACCTAGTGGAAGCACTGCACTCCAATACTTTGACTTTGTTGTCCGTAAGCCATTTTACCACTTTGGAAGTGTGCTTGTCCATTTGGAAGATCCATTTGTGACCAAGCTTTAGCTTCCTGGCTGAAGTCTTGAGTTGTTGTTGTTGTTGTTGTTGTTGTTTCAATATATCCACAGAATTTTCCTTCCTCATGATTCGATCTATTTTGTGAAATGCACCAGTCCCTCCTGCAGCAAAGCACCCCCACAATATGATACTGCCACCCCGTGCTTCACGGTTGGGACGGTGTTCTTCGGCTTGCAAGCCTCCCCCTTTTTCGTCCAAACCTAACGATGGTCACTATGGCCAAACAGTTCCATTTTTGTTTCGTCAAACCAGAGGACATTTCTCCAAAAAGTCAGGCTTTTTTTATGGTGATTTTGGAGCTGTGTGTCCTCCCTTGCTGAGCGGCCTTTGTCGACGTAGGACTTGTTTTACAGTGGATATAGATAAGTTTGTACCTGATTCCTCCAGGTCCTTTGCTGCTGTTCTGGGATTTATTTGCAAGTACGTTCATCTCTAGGAGACAGTATGAGCAGTATGACGGCTGGTCCCATGGTGTTTATACTTGCATACTATTGTTAAGTACGGATGAACGTGGTACCTTCAGGTGTTTTGAAAATGCTCCCAAGGATGAACAAGACTTTCTGATTTGCATGGAATTGTGATATAGTGAGTTATAAATTAAATAATCTGTCTGTAAACAATTGTTGGAAAATGACTAGAAGATGTTCTAACCGACTTGCCAAACTATACTAACAAATTGACTTCTGTGCATCGACTACTGTGCAATTGAATAGCATTTTTGGACTCACTCTCAAGTGAGTGAGTCCTATTGTGATTGACAATTACGTGTATTGATTGATTGATTGATTGATTGAAAACCTTTATTGTCCCCAATGGGGAAATTTTGTTGTCAAACAGCTCAGTTAGGGCAGAAAACATTCAGTACAGAAAACAGAAAAACATTCAATAAAAAACATAAAACAGTGCAGGCTCAATAAGTAAAAAGTTCCAAAAGTTCCATCTCCAGGTCTCCCCCACCCTGCAGGGCCTGGTTGTAGAGTCGGAGTGCAGCTGGAATAAAGGACTGTCCAAATCTTTTTGTACTTTGACGGGGGAGAACAAATCTGTGGCTGAACTTGCTCCTCATCCCTGCCAGCTCGCAGTACATCGGGTGGGAGGGATTGGCCAGCATGGCCGCCAGTTTTTTCCCCATCCTCTGTTCTGCCACCACCTCTAGGCTGTCCAGCCCGGTCCCCACCACAGAGCTGGCCTTCTTCACCAGTTTGTTTAGCTTCGCAGCATCCCTGGCACAGATGTTTCCACCCCAGCAGGCCACGGCGAAGAACAGAACGCTGGCAACCACCGACTGGTAAAACATTTGCAGCAGCTTGTTGCAGACACCGAAAGACCTCAGCCTTCTCAGGAAAAACAGTCTGCTCTGCCCTTTCCTGAGAAGAGCCTCGGTGTTGTCAGTCCAGTCCAGTTTGTTATTAATTTGTACTCCCAGGTACCTGTAGGAGTCCACCCTCTCGACTTCCACCCCCTTGATGGTGATGGGGGCTGGGGTCCTTCTCTTCCTCCTAAAATCCACCACCAACTCCTTTGTTTTGCTGGTGTTAAGCAAAAGGTAGTTGGTGTCGCACCACTGCACGAAGCTCTCCACCAGGGCCCTGTACTCCTCATCCCTGTCGTCTGTGATGTAACCGACGATAGAGGAGTCATCCGAAAACTTCTGCAGGTGGCACTGGTCGGAGCTAAACTGGAAGTCGGAGGTATAGAGGGTGAAGAGAAAGGGTGACAGAACAGTTCCCTGGGGGGCACCGGTGTTGCACACCACCACCTCAGACTGACAGCCCTGCAGTCTCACATACTGACGCCTGTCTGTGAGGTAGTTGTGGATCCAAGCCGTCAGGGAGTCCTCCACACACATCACTGCTAGTTTGTCAGCCAGCAGTGATGGCTTGATAGTGTTAAATGCACTGGAGAAGTCGAAGAACATGGTCCTCACCATGCTCTGTGGCCTCTCCAGGTGTGTGTAGGCCCTGTGCAGCATGTAAATGATGGCGTCCTCCACCCCCATGCTCTCCTGGTATGCAAACTGCCGGGGGTCCAGGAAGTCCTTCACCTGGGGCTTAAGGTGTTGCAGCACTAGCCTCTCCAGGATCTTCATGACCTGTGGTGTCAGGGCGACAGGTCTGTAGTCGTTTGGGGTGCTGGGCCGTCCCTTCTTTGGCACTGGGACGATGCAAGAGGTCTTCCAGAGCTGTGGCACCCTCCTCAGTCTTAGAGATAGACTGAAGAGATGTTGGAATGTGTCCGCCAGCTCTCCAGCACACACCTTCAGAACCCTGGGGTTGATGTTGTCTGGACCTCTGGACTTGTTCACATTCACCCTGGAAAGCTGCCTTCTCACCTGCTCAGATGTTATAAAGCTGTGAGTACCGGTGTCTCCAGGTGTGAAGCATGCTCCCTGGCTCCTGGTGTTGGTAAGGGGAGGCAGTTGCTGCTGGGGTGCTGCTGGGGTGTCAGGGGGAGTGGGGGCTACTGTTGCCAGGGGTGCGGTACATTGGAGAGGGGAGGAGAGGGTCGGGGGCTGTGGGGGGTGACAGGGGGATGGGGGGGGTGACAGGGTCGGGGGCTGGGTCGGGGGCTGGGTCGGGGGCTGGGTCGGGGGCTGTGACAGGGTCGGGGGCTGGGTCGGGGGCTGGGTCGGGGGCTGGGTCGGGGGCTGGGTCGTGTATTGTGTATTCAAAGTTAATACCTTTTTTCCTGTTTCTCTAGGTGTTAAAGATGCTGCAGTGAGCATGTACACTGTGCTGATCCTGATGATGGGTGTGTGGGGGGCCGGGGCGTGGGGGGCCGAGTCGTGTCCCAACTGTCCCACCCAGCAGGCCAACACCTCTGGGGACACCTCCAGGGACTACTGCTACACCGCCCGCATCCGCAGCACCGTGCTCCAGGGCCTGCCCTTCGGAGGGGTGCCCACCGTCCTCGCCCTCGACTTCATGTGCTTCCTGGTGAGTGATCCGCCCCCCCCCACAGTCATATAAAGCAGTGGTTCTTGTGGCCTGGGGTGGTCCAGTGGTCTAGCACCACGGCCTACAGTGCACACATATGCCCATGTCGGCATGGGTTCGAATCCGGCCCATGCCCTGCTGACATGCCCTCTCTCCCTTCTTCTCCTATTTTCCGGTCTGTCTTCACTGTATCTGTCCAATAAAATGAAAATATGAGTGGGACTGCCCCACTCAGAAAAATAACTTAATAAAAAAAGCAGTGGTTCTCAAACCTCTCCTCGGGGGGACCCCGCAGCCACTCCACATAACATTTGATCTGTTCCACCACCAGCACACCTGTTTCAACTAATCAAGTACAAAGGAATTTATGATTTGTACTTGATTAGTTGAATCAGGTGTGCTGGTGTTGGAACAGATCAAATGTGTGGAGCGGCTGGGGGTCCCTCGAGGAGAGGTTTGAGAACCACTGATATAAAGGTCAGGGGTCATAGCTGAGGAGGCCAGAACCATAATATGACACTGCCTGTCAGATCAGTAAAGTCCCACATCGAGGCCCATACTTTTGTTTCATAGACCACTTCAGATTCATCTAGGCCCATTAGACGATCCAGTTTTTTCCTTTGTACACATGTAACTGTAGGCTACTTTCACTGTAGACGTGTCCTAACTGTGTATATATGTATTACATAAGCCTGGTTCAAGAACGGGCCTGGAAACCTGTAGGCTATTTAGGTAAACACCCTGCAGTCCTTGCATAGTGTATGAGTCTACTACTAACTCTGTGTACCTGAGGACATCTCCCTGTGAGTGACGTCAGTGAAGATAACGCTCTTTGACTTAACTTGTGTTTGTTTTTCCCCTTCCTAGGTGCTGCTTTTTGTGTTTTCCATATTACGGAAAGTAGCGTGGGACTATGGGCGTCTGGCACTGGTAACTGACGCAGACAGGTAACTCCCAACATGCTAGCATGCATCGATTAGAGATTAGACAGACTGCTGAGAGTGTACCGCTGTAATGAACGGGTGAGGAGGACCACTGTCAGCAACACTGACCAGAAACTCTGGTTTATGGAGCTAGGCCACTCCCCTGTGTTGTAACTCGTCACCGTGGCAACCTCTGTTTTGTCCTTCTGTAGAATGTTCGGTCTTTATCAAGAGTCATGAGCCAAGATCTCAAACGGAGTAACGAGGAATAAATGTAAACTCTTTGCTTATAGTTTCTCCACCCCCCCACGCCAAGTCAAATGCGTGGTAGTAGTAGTAGTTCCCTCACACGTTTTGCTGTTAAAATATAATTGGTTTATCTGATATTTATGGATGTGGCCTGTTCTTTTCAAATGCCCACACACAAGTATGTGTGGATGGAGGAATGGCCAGGGTCGTGAAGTTTCCCTAGCCCAGATTCTCTGTGAGCAGCCAGCATGGCGCCTGTCCTAATGACCGATTCAACTACTTCCTTTGACTGCTGAGGACAAATGTCTGACAGGGAAGGTGTTGAGAGGAGGGGACCACACACACACACACACTGATTCAGTCTCTCTGAAGCCCGGAAAAAGACATGGTGGGATAATCCATCACATATATATAATATAATAATATATAATATCTATCTAGATATCTTTTATCTAAAGCGACTTACATTGCAGTGAGCACATAAATTTTTCAGTATATAAGGTCCCAGCGGGAATCAAACCCACAACCTAAGTGTTGTCAACGCCACGCTCTACCAACCGAGCCACAGAGGACCACGTCACCTATCTTCATGTGGCTGCTTCAGTGTTTGTGCAGCTGGGTGTCAGAGAAAGCCGGGGGGGGGGGGGGTGGACAAACAGGCCGGGGGCTGATTTTGTAACAGACAGTCTTAAGTGCTGACTCAGAATCAGTGTTTGACTTTTACGACGACTAAACTTGTGGTAGGTTGAGAATGCGGTAGCCGGGTAGCCTACTCAGCCGTATTAAAACGGTTAAGGACAGAAATGGTGTTGGAGCCTGTTTGCCCAGCTGCATGTCTGCTGGGTATTTGTTTGATCTTATTTGCATAAGGAATCCGTTCCAATGAAGTTACATACATGCATTTCAATTTGACAGGTGGTTTCATGTGCACCCAGCAGCCATTTGTAACGTATGCAGATAATATCTGTTGTGTTATGACTATGGATACAATTCTATGGTGCTATATACCGTAGTATACCTTTTACACTGTCGACAGACACATTCTCTCTTAATGCTCACTGCTCACCCTCTGTTTTGGGCTTCTGAAAAATATGTTATGCCAGTTTTTCTGATCCATCGATGTCACCCCAGCCAAAGACCCTCTTTTCCCTAAACGGAGCGTATTGTGACTGGTGGTGGTTAAGGTTAATCTGATCAGTTTCCCCTCCAGGCCAAGCTGATGATCCTCCTGTTTTTGTTTCCCATTTTTGCTGTGAAGACTGGACAAGCGCTACAGCCGCCTGGACGACCGGGAATAGTATGTCCTATCTACCGTAGTCCCTACAGCTCTCTTTTATCTTTCCACTCTTCTTTTTCCAGTCCTTTAGCATTAACTCTCTTTCCTTTCTACCTAGGCTGGTGTTGGTTTGCCTCTCTCTCTCTCCCTCTCTCTCTCTCTCTCTCTCTCTCTCTGGTTGTGTGGGTTCATTCTCTCCCTCCAGGCTTGTTTTAGTGCCAGACTCCTGCTGTTTACTCACCTCATCGTTCAGTTTTTCGCCTGTGCTGCTGGATGTCTCTGTCTCTCTCATTGGACTAATCATATCTGTGTGCGTGTGTGTGCGTGTGTGTGTGTGGGCGTGTGTGTGTGTGTGTGTGTGTGTGTGTGTGTGTCGATCTCTTTGACAAAGCATGCCCTTCCTGTCCTATGTGAGCGCATCGCATGAGGCGCACAGGCAGGACGCTTACAGGGAGAGGTACAGAGATGCACACCTGTGGTTGTGTGTAGAGGAGACTGTGTCTGAGAAGGTTTCTACTTACTAGAGATCTCCTACCCCCCCCCCCTCCCCCCCAGCTCTCTGAGGTCTCTGGAAGAACATGACAGTGAATTATAGCCATGGGTTCTTCTCCTCCCTCATTCCATTAGAGATCTCTGAGAGCTCTGGGTAAACGTTATCCTCTAATTAAGTTTTTTTTACTGGTTTGAATCCAGCAAAGCGCAGGTCCTCCTTCTCAGTCCAGGCCATAAAAAAAGGAACGCGCATCTAACCGTTTAATGAAGTAAAGATAAGAGAGCTTTGCCCTTTTAGTTTAGTCAGACTGTGTCTGAACGCCTGTGTGTTCCGGGGCTTGAGTAGTAGGACCTAGGGGTGGGCATCGACGATCGATAATTGATCGATAAGGATCTTGGTCGATCACAAAATCAAACATTTGGTCGATCACAAAAAAAAAAAAAAAAATTTTTTTTTTTTTTTTGTGATCGACCAAATGTTTGATTTTGTGATCGACCAAGATCCTTATCGATCAATTATCGATCGTCGATGCCCACCCCTAGACTAGGACCTGAACTATGCTGGGTGTGGGTTACCCCTCTGAGCCGAGGTCTGTTCTTGACTACCGGATTTCCTTTTGTGTCTCTTCGAAAACACCCTTTTCTCTAGAACTAGCTCGGGGTCCTTGCTTTCCCATCTCTGTCTAACAACGTTTAATTGGATAGTCTCGGCACACGGTCTCTGTGTCCCTGCATGCAATGGGGCTGTAGAGGTTCTGGCCTATTGCCACGATGGCCTAATTTCCAGAAATGGTGCCATGCGTTGTCAGGCCAACATCCATTTGGCGCGAGGCCTAAAAAACAATTCTAGCCATGTATGTTCTCCACTGGCCACGGCTTGTTTAATCCAAATTCTATACCAGGTTCTGCACTGCTATGCCACTCACCAATTTTTTTTTATTGATTGCACAAATAATTCTCCAGTACCTGGTCTTTGACATGGCCCTTCCCCAAATGGCCAGATTAGGATTGTTGGATTTGGCCAGGCTATAGGTCCAGTGTTTTAGCCCCCAATCAAGCCTGCACCAAGCACCTATCAGGAAGACACAGAATGGGCTTTAGCGAGAGATGCCTCACCTCGAGTGGGATCACCGTAGCGGGATGTTGTTTTTAAGACTTGGGATGGGAAACGACCCAAACACCCTGTCTCCATACTCCTTAGTGTGGACACAGGGCACAGTGAACCTCTCCAGCCCGTTCCAGGGCTAATTGTGTGTCTGACCCCTGTGATTACTCTGTTAATACTCTGGTGATTGTGTTACTGCAGTAGTATCAACACCAATGTGATGACCGCCCCCCAAACTACCCATCAGAATTCCACTGTGTTTGTATGGAGTCCTAAAACAATGCTAATCTCTTCATGTTATATATGTGCGGCTAATGCTAATCTCCTCATGTTATATGTGCAGCGTTGCCTCAGCCATTACGACGGAGACGCCCGAGCGCTACGAGCGTCTGACCTCTGTCTCCAGCTCAGTGGACATTGAACAGAGAGACACTGTAAGTACTTCCTGTGATTAACCTGAATCGTCTGAATCGTGGATGTGTGTTGTGACAGCGGAATGTGCTTGACAACTGAAACTTTACATGATCTCTCTCTCTCTCTCTCTCTCTCTCTCTCTGTCTCTCGTTTTAGGGCTTTTGTTCCTGGTTAACAGCCATCTTTCGCATAAAGTGAGTCTCCCTAATCCAAGGACAATTTGTAAATGATTAGAATGTCAGGGGGCCATGTTTCACCTTTAGCGTTTTCTGTTATTGTGATTATGGGCGTCGATGTCTGACTGTTAGTCTGCTCTGTACAGGGATGAGGAGATCAGGGAGAAGTGTGGGGAGGATGCTGTGCACTACCTGTCCTTCCAGCGCCATATCATTGGCCTGCTGGTGGTGGTGGGCGTGCTCTCTGTCGGGATCGTCCTGCCTGTCAACTTCTCAGGAAATCTTTTGGGTGAGTAATCTGAGTATGGATATCAAGGCAGGACTATGGATATCAAGGCAGGACTTTGACCACTGGGATAAATGACCTGTGAGGTGTCCGTCCAAAGCATGTCACTTTAAAGGTATTCCAGATCATTGGGTTTTAGGACTTTGCAGTTGTTAATCAGTTGCAGGTAGTTGGTGTGTTTTGAAGCCTCATAAGTAATATGATTTGGGCACAAGCACCCGCAGTGGCCGTAGACCTATTGTAACGCTGTTCGTTATTCAGCCCTGTTCCGTTTTCACGAGAAACGGCCATGATGACACCCACAAATAAAACTGAAAAGACACGTCCCAATTTAGAATTTTGGCGCAAAAAAAAAAAAGTTATTCGAATATACTGTAAATCTGATTGACATGAAACTTTGTACATAAGAAGTATGTACCGGTACCCTAACAAGTTTGAGAACAAAAGTGAACGAATGTTTGAGGACGAAAGTGAACGAATGTTTGAGAACGAAAGTGAACGAATGTTTGAGAACGAAAGTGAACGAATGTTTGAGGACGAAAGTGAACGAATGTTTGAGGACGAAAGTGAACGAATGTTTGAGAACGAAAGCGACTCTTCGCTCTGATGGCGAGGTTTCAAACAGGTGGTTCAAAGGATGTGAGGGAAGGGCCGTTATGCTTTCTATCCTTTCTTGACTGTCCGTTCCTACAGATGTTTCAGGTACTTTGTGGTTTCTCAGTTGTCCCCTGTAGTGTCCCCCCCCCCTCCAGCTTTATTTGCTTGACGTTGTGAGAGTCAAACCAAGCTGAAGGTGACTCAACGATGACTCAATGATGCAGGTGTAAAATGCTTGTGGTACTGACTGGTTGGCATCCAGTTTCCTTAGCTTGCGGAGGAAGAGCAGCGTTGACTGACACTTGGCATGACTCAGATGTCTGTGATGGTACCCATATATTTATAGTCCTCCACTCTTTCTATTGCTTTGGCTCTGATGGTGAGGTGCCTGGAAGGGCGTGGTGCTCGTCTGAAGTGGACTACTTCCTTTGTCTTCTCTGCATTCAGGTCCAGGAAATGTATAATAATACATTAGACTTATATAGCGCTTTTCTAGACACTCAGACGTTTTACAAACTGAAAAGATTGAGTAGTAATAATAAAAAGAAACAAAAAAGAAATAAAAGAAAGTATAGGGGTCTAATTAATTTTTTGATTACTAAATCTAAATCTAAGTGTCTTTGTAGGACAATCTACTCTGCATACTGCAATTACACCTAGATTTCGGGCGGAGAAGCGGCGAACAAGCAACGCCAGCGTCCTCTCTCAACCGGCATTTTTCAAAGTTGCCTCACGTCACTGGTTGACAGTTGACCTCAGAGTTGGAGGTGTCTCCAATCACTGTGTCATCTGAGCACCTGATGAAGGTTGTCTCAGGACAGCTGCTGCTGCGGTCGTCTGTGTAGAGTGTGAACATCACAGAGACCACCTAGCCTTGTGGTGAGCCAGGAGCAGTGTTGCCAGATTGGGCGTATTCCCGCCCAATTGGGCTACTTATGATCACACTGGGCGGAATCTAGACTGTGGTTAGGCTGGAAAATAATCCCATCTGGCAACACTGGCCAGGAGATGGTCTTGTCTGTACTGCGTTGGCCTCGGTATCGAACTCAGTGAAGTCATGTAAAATCATGTTGGTCAAATCTGCAGTGAAAGATGTTAAGAGTGTCAGCAAACGGACTGTTCCTTAGACCGAGTGCCAGGATCATTCTGCTTAGTCGCTATACTTGAGAGGATCTTTATTCTGTTCCAAGAATCTCTCGTCTGCCCTCCTTGCGACAGATTTTCTGCTTTCTCTTTGTATGCTGCCTTTGCATCCTTCATTTGTCTGTTCAGCTTGATCTAGATTAGGTTTGACTCTGCTCTATCTCCTGATTGGAAGGCTCGGTTTTCCCCCATTTAGTGTCGTTTTCGAGCTCCTTTGTTATTCAGGGCTTGTTGTTTGAGAACGTCTCACCTTCTTTGATGGAACAATATTTTCCTCACGAAAATCAATAGTCTGTCACTGCCTCTATAGTCTCATATAGCGTGGCAGTTCCCTATCAGTACATTCAGTCCAGTGTTTCCCCTACCATTGCCTTGGGGGGGCGGGCCGCCCTCCCAACAGAACCCCCCGCCCCCCCAAGAAAGAGGAATTATTACTGACGGAGACACCAAACATCTGACAAGCAGGCTAAAATATGCACCCAACCCGAATCTGGCGAGTGGCAAGCCCATAGGCTCGTTGGTAACGTTAGTCCGCCGTAGTCTCGCATAGCCAGAACTATCTCCACACTTCGCGCTGTGCCAGCGCTGGAGAATAATAAGAGATTTTGCGCTAGTGTGCGGGCGAGACGCAATACTTTTTGCCGGCTGTGATGTCTGCAGATTGAAAGTAAGCAAGTTGAAACGTTAGCAAATATAATTGCTGAGTGTTCTGACAGAGAAAGTTGGTTAAAATTGGTCGTTATTATCGTGACTAGAAAGTGACTGACTATAGTTCCATAGTGTAAATAGTGTCAAAGAACTAGCAAGCTAGCTAGCTCAGAGGTGATGAGATGAGCTAGTCTCCTTGCACACTTGCCAGCTAAAAAGCTAACTGGAGGCACTTTATTATTTTACTTAAAGTAGATATACTATCTTTCTTATTCTGCTAGAGTTGGGCTTCATGGTAATACCATAATGGCATATTTACAGTACATGGACAGTGGATTGAAGCATTGGAAATGTCCGTTTTTTATAGTTGAACATACGATTTTTTTTCAGGTGAGAGAGTAAAGTCAGAATGACATTATCTGACTGGATTGCCCACAGCAATCCAATATTCAATTATAATTATGTTATAAATTGATATGGATATTAGATTATAAATACTCTGGCTGTTTTGTTTACCTTTTGGTTGACAGCAAAAGGGAGAGAGGAGGATAGGGAGGGAGAGAAGGAGAGAGAGTAGGATGGTGTCGGCTCGGCACACCAGAGAGAGAGAGAGCAAGAACCAGGTGAGAAAGTGGACAGGTAGTCAAGACCACATAAGTAAGTAGCCTTGAGAACCGATGGTTCTGGAGCCTAATGGCCCATAGGGCAGGATCCTATCTCCTGTTTCCGTAGCGTGAGGCGGCTTAATGTACAAGTACACCCCTGGACATGACGCTGGTATGAGGCAGGGTCTTACCCCCTGGGGGGGGGGTCCATGCCACGGTCCATGCCACCCCCCCAAGGCAGCAAACCTAGGGGAAACACTGCAGTCTATTAGAGTCTTAACGTCGTACTCCCTCCCTCTGCAGTTTAGTTGTATAGGATGGGATAAGGTGTATATATTAGTATAATCGTAATAGAACATGGGTTGTTCCAAGGACATTTATATGTCACTTGGAATGTGATTACATTGAAATTGAAAACGCTTGGTACATCCTTGTATTGGCTTGCTGCTTTCACATATTTAGGAAAAATCATGTGACATAAAACTATGTTTGTCTTTCCCTACATATTTCATGTAATCAGAATACATAATTTAATTATAATATCATGTGTGCGTTCCTTTGAAGCTCACTGTAGCAGCGTAACTTTTTTATGTTATGATGGTAAGGCATCGACTAATCTCAATAAATCACATATTCGTTCAAATCATCAAATGCCTTTCTACCGATATTGCACCTAGACATACAGAATAGAAATGTATATTGTCGTCATTGTGGTTCCAATCACTACCGTGACTATGCAGTTTCAGTTCTTATTTTATGTCTGTCTATTTTGTTATGATGCAATAGTTCTCATCAGCTAAGTACTGGAAGTACAGCTGGGTGATACGGCCTAAAAATAAAATCTCAGGTTTCACAACTCACCCGATTTACACTTCTCCCACTCGGCTTCGTGCCTCTGTTTGAGATGCTGGAATAAATTAGTCTGCTGTTGCTTTTAGTTGCCACAGACTTTAGACAAAGGGACTCGCTACAGGAGCAGCAGAAAGCGGTGGCGGTTTCCCTGCCGTAATTACCTCAGTTACATTTTCATTGTTAAACATCGTCCTAAACCATACATTCTCATTAGTTGATAACAGCGGTTTATCACTGTTATAAACTGCCATGAACAAAGGAAGGAGCCATGAGCAGAAGTGCAAGTTTAAGGTGTTAGGGAGGAAATACACACACACACACACACACACACACACACACAGACACACACACACACACACACACACACACACAGACACACACACACACACACACACACACACACAGACATAGACACAGACACACACACACACACACACACACACACACACACACACACAGACACACACACACACACACACAGACACACAGACATAGACACAGACACACACACACACACACACACACAGACACACACACACACACACACAGACACACACACACACACACACACACAGACACACAGACATAGACACAGACACACACACACACACACACACACACAGACACACACACACAGACATAGACACAGACACACACACACACACAGAGACACACACACACACACACACACACACACACACGCACACACACGCACAGACACACACACACACACACACACACACACACACACACACACAGACACACACACTCATTGGCATGTGGACTCTCCTCTCTCTTGGCTTCTTATCAACACGTTACATTAAATCTGTAGGTGTCTGTTTTTTCTTTCTCTCATTATGTCACACCTCACCCTTTCTCTTACACACTCAACTTCCTTCCTGCGTGCGTGCTCTTATCTTATCTGATTGTTTGAGAGTACATAATATGAAACCTTTTTGATTACATTGTTCTCAAGTACCCTGCGCAAAAAACAGAAACCTGAATTCATCACCTCCTTCAGTTGTTACTTGATATTTCATGATGTTTCGATGTTTTGGAAATAAATGTTTTAATGCAATTCTCAAATGAATCATGCAAAATGAGTAATGCCGTTTTGATGTCCATTTTACATGTGTAGTTTCGGATGAGGTGTCTAATGTTGTCAAACTTAGAACAACTCGAAGCCCAATTTTGCATATAATGACTTGCATTCTTGAAACTAGACATCCTAACCTACATACAAAACATTTTTTAAATATTTCTTTGCTGTTTTGAACCACTTTTTTGACCCCAATGTCAGACTTAAGCCTTCTAATTTTTGGAATGAAGCACATCCGCATTTTTCTATGGTTAAATGTACATGAAAATGTCACCGATGTCTTGTGGCTACCAAGTCAAGGTGGCCCCCACAACCTTTACCAGCGTATAGGTGACCACCTCCTCCACTTTTGCACTACTTTCTTTTTAATTCTTCTTCTTCTTCTTCTTATGTTGCCTGTTTGCACCAAATACCACAGCAAATTCCTTCTATGTGAAAACCTACTTGGTGAATAAAGTAATTATGATTCTAAAGACATGCGTGACAAGTGATTCCACCCCCCACTGCATAGCATAACCCGGTAATGTAACTCAGTGGTACCGACCGACTCAGTATTGTAAACATGTCTCCTCTCTGCTTTGTTACTGACCAGACCTTCCTAAGACGTTAATGACTCTTGTATTTTTCCCTCCCAAACAGAAAATAATGCCTACAGCTTTGGGAGAACCACTATAGCCAATTTAGATGCCAAGTGAGTAATTCAACATTTCCATTCCACTTTTCCATTCCGTTTGAAGGCAGACTCTCGCTGGTTGCTAACTGTGTGTACCTCTCTTGCTATTTCCCCCAGAAACACCCTGCTGTGGCTGCACACCACCTTTGCTTTCCTCTACCTGTTACTGACAGTGTACAGCATGAGACGACACACCTCCAAGATGCACTACAAAGAGGATGACCTGGTGGGTGGCTCTGACCTGACCAGATGGCTGTCACGCACACACACACACACACGCAAGCACACGCACACGCACACACATACACACAGACAACCTGCCTCCCTTTCATGTGTTTCACACAGTGCTACTCCAATATCCATATCAATCCTGTTTTTTTACTGTAAGAAGCTATAAGATTATAAGATTTCCAGAGCGTTGTACGTGTAGATCAGTGTGAAAAATCGATATGTCACTTCTCTCCTTTTAGGTGAAACGCACATTATTTGTCAACGGAATCTCCAAATATGCGGAGGAGAAACACATAAAGCAACATTTTGAGTAAGTACTTTTTTCAACTGAAGTTGTATGGCTAAAGTAAACTTTTTAGAACACATTTCAGGAAGTAAACGGTTTCATTCTACTTCTCCATATTCTCCATTTTGCACAGCTGTGTTCTCCCCTACAGTCTTCTGTTAAGTGTGACCTGTGCCTCTAGTCGTGGTAGGCTGCAGTCTTGACCCTACCCATGAGTCTCCGGCCAGACAATGGCAGGTCTATCTCTGTAATTGTTCCTAATAGAAGCCAGATGAGGGGGATTATGCGAGTCATGTGGCAGGAGGGTGGGCTGGGAAGAGCTGGTGGCCTCACCTCCTGCTGGGCCAAATAGTATTAAACTAAATCTCATTTCTTGTCTAGTATGTTCTTTACGCTCCAAAAATACCTCTCTCCCCCCGTAGCCCGGTCCATCCATGCAGATGTCAGGGAGAGTCAGGGCCCGCAGCTGTGAGTCTGAGAGACCTCTGGAGGGTAGTGGGGGAAGGGAGGGGGGGGACAGAGAGTTTGTGTGTGTGTGTGTGTGTGTGTGTGTGTGTGTGTGTGTGTGTGTGTGGGGGGGGGGGGGGGGGGGGGGAATGTTTTCTTAGCACACTTTAGGTCCGTTAATACCAATCAATCATCGCTTGAATGCTACAGCCTATTTGGGTATTGTAGCTGACCAGGTGCATCCCTTCATGGCCACAATGTACCCATCTTCTAATAGCTACTTCCAGCATGATAATGCACCATGTCATAATAGTAACGTAATCAAAACAAACTGGTTTCATGAACATGGCAATGAGTTCAGTGTTCTTCAGAGGCCTTCCCAGTCACAGGATCTGAATCTGATAGAACACCTTTGGGATGTGGTAGAACGGGAGATTCCCTGCTTGGTAAGGAACTGGGTGATGCAATCATGTCATCATGGACCAGAAACTCAAAGGAATGTTTCCAACATCTTGTGGAATCATTGCCACAAAGAATTGAGGCTGTTTTGAGAACAAAGGGATACTTGCCAGTATTAGTATAGTGTTCCTAATGAAGTGTTCTGTGAGTGTATATAGTATAGGTAGTGGACTACTAAGTAAGTAAGTAAGTAAGTAAAGCTTCATTTATATAGCACCTTTCATACAAGTATACATAGTGTACTCCTGTTGCAAGGGATGACTTGAAGCAGAAACCTTGTGCAAACAGATTCCTGTCATCACTTCATTTAATCTGTCACTCTCCATCTTTCCTTTTTCCTCCCCTTCTCCTCTCTCTAACAGACAGGCCTATGAAAACTGCTGTGTGTTGGAAGCTCGTATCTGTTACAATGTGGCAAAACTGATGTACCTGAACTCGGAAAGGTAAAGACTGTGTGTGTGTGTGTGTGTGTGTGTGTGTGTGTGTGTGTGTGTGTGTGTGTGTGTGTGTGTGAATAACCACGTTTTTTTGGTTAACTGGGATTCAAAATGACATTGTTGAGCCGCCAATTTCAAATAATGGAGCCCTATACTATACTCAGGGGTGCACATAACTGGTGCGCCAGTGCGCATGCGTCGCCAAAATGCATGCTGCGCGGCAGATCAGCCGCATGAGGGCGCTTTTGCGCACCCCCCCCAAAAAAAAAAAAAAAAAAAGTTTATCACAAAAAATATATCCTCTACCATGGTTGAAATTGAGGACAGTGATAATTTACAGCAGTCAAGAGAGCAGTGACGATGACGATTAAGCTTGTAGCATAAATAAATGCTTAGGCTGTAACTTTTTGTTGAAAAGTTGATTTCAGTGTTTACAGAACAGAGCAGTGCTTAAAGAGATGTCAGTTGATTTCATTGTGTTTAAAGGAGTCTGACAGACTTTCATGCTTAAAGAGCAGTCATTTGATTTTGCATTTGTTTATTTTGTTTTGCACACAATCATTTGTTCGTTCATCTTTATTTATGAATAAATGTCGTTTTGCTAATAAAAGTTATCCATGTATCCCTTTTTCATCCATCCTGTGGGACGGGTCGTGACTCGCGAGCTCGGGGAGCACCAAACAGCATCCCTAGGTGCTCCTCTGAGCACTGGCCCCAAAAAGTTATGTGCACCCCTAACTATACTACTACAATACATTAATGTCGAAAAAACACCGGAAGCACAGTCGCGACACAATTAGGCTACTTCATAGTTTCCATAGACCGAAAGGAAATTCAACCAGCAAACATCATATTCACATCAGCAGCGCAGCAGCGACAATGCGGAGATTCCTTATTTGACAGCATCAAGACAACATCAAGCCCAAACAGGATAATGCCAGCAAACAGCAGTGGATATGCAAGCCGTATTCCATCTATTAATACATAGCTTAATGCACACACACACCGGTAAGCCTACCTGGCTTCTGTGATTGGCTTTGGCTGCGGGTCCCGAAGTAGTAATAGTTGACAGGTTCCGTGATTTATCTCCGATGGTCACTTAGTTAATCTCCTTCCATATGATCCTTGATCCAATGCGCCGTCCGATGTTGTTTCTTGTAATGTGTTTTTTTGTTGACAAAATTTAGAGACTAACTGGAAACAATTTGTATTGTATCCTACAGACCGTTGCGGTGTGTAGCAGTCTGCAATGTAGGCTAGCCCATCACAGTGGGCCTGAAAGTTGCATGAAGATTAGTCTATTTAGTTTGTAAGGCTATTCAAGTTTTTTTTTCTCCAGAAAAACAAGATTCACCTTTTCAGTCTTCAGGGCTTGTAACTTAGCCTGCTGTGCTGAACACGCGCTCTCTGAATGTGAGCTTGTGACACGAGTACAAGTACTTTCGGGCCACCCACGACATCAGTGGGTTACAGCAACCGAGATATCTTATCTGTCGAGATGTCGATACATTTGAAGTATTTCCATCTTTGGCTATCACCTTGTTCATGCAAATCCTACACACAGCCTCGTCAACGTTTGCTGGCTCTCCCTTGTCAGAAACCGAGATGCGTCCATATTGCAGAAGTGGCTTTTTTTCAGGGAACATCTCGCTAACTTCCCTAACAGTGTTGCTGATGGGATTGATTTCCAGCCCAACCACAGTCGAAATACCGTCCTGTGTGATCATAATCAGGCAACACGGTTCCCTAATTCTCCGTTCTGAGGAGAAGCTATTTATTGACAAATGACATTGTTTACAAAAATCACTTTCATAGCATCTTCAACCACACACTCTTAAGGCGTTTATTATATAGAGCAATTGATGACGTTAAAAAAAAGAATGACGGGTTCGATAAAAAACGTTGCTATTTTTAGAAAACCGCAGTCTTCGGTTTAACCGTAAAACCATCCAACCCTACTGACTGCCTGCCTACCTGCTGTTTGTTGTACCGTGTCTCTTGATCATGTTTAAAGTGAAACGAGTATACATGTTACATGGTCTTGGTTGCTGTGTGCAGGAAAAAGACTGAGCGCAGTAAGAAGTTCTTCACTGACCTGGAGTCCAAGGAACACATCTCCACCATGATCAACCCAAAGCCCTGTGGGCACCTGTGCTGCTGTGTCATCAAGGGCTGTGAGCAGGTGAGAAACTCTGTCCTACCCTCAATCGACCACCCCTTACCTGAACACTCCACAGTACACCATAACTCTACTTTAAGAGGAAGGTTCAAGGTTTGAGTTGCTAGACAGATATTTCTCTGGCTGCGGTGTGTTGTGACAGAGACCTTGACTAGCCTC
Source organism: Nansenia antarctica (assembly GCF_963989245.1). Classification (NCBI taxonomy): domain Eukaryota; kingdom Metazoa; phylum Chordata; class Actinopteri; order Argentiniformes; family Microstomatidae; genus Nansenia; species Nansenia antarctica. The sequence continues at coordinate 5,574,529 of NC_137674.1, forward strand.
ATCTGTCCTACCTGCAGGAAGAGGCTGTGAGTTACTACACCAAGCTGGAGGCCAAGCTGAAGGAAGAGTACAAGAAGGAGAGAGAGAAGGTCAACAGTAAACCCTTAGGAATGGCCTTTGTCACATTCCAGAACGAGGCGATGACTGCCATGTGAGTGTGTGTGTGTGTATGTATGTCTGTCTACCAGAAAGAAAGAGACTAGACAATGCGCCCTTGGAATGTGGAAGTTGGAATGTCATTGTTGTGTTGCGTCACTGACCCAGTAACATGGTGTATTTCCCCCCCCCCTTCAGAATCTTGAAAGACTTCAACGCGTGTAAGTGTCACGGATGTGAGTGTCAACAAGAGCCCAAGTCTTCCCCGGTCAGCACCAGCCTTCACACGTACAACTGGAGCGTCAGCTACGCCCCTGACCCACAGAACGTGTACTGGTAAGAACACGTGTTCACATTTCATTGTTGTTCTTGAGTGAGACCTGTGAGATTTTATCGCTAGTTCCTGACCTTTTAGACTAACGATGCATGTCGGTCTCCACCTCTCGGAGTATTGTGGTTGTTGTAGTACGATACTACGATTCGATTTCATCCCACTTTTTTCCCCTCCTGCCGATGAACTGATATCTGAGCGCTAGTATCGGCTTACACGCTACACAAGACTAGTAGCTGTCGGCCGTTGTTCTGTGTCGGTCTCTCCGTCGTCTATGTGAAGGATCACCGGCTTGGGGGGGCGGCTGCGGCGCAGGAGGTAGAGCCGCCGTCTGACGATCGCAAGGTTGGCAGATCGGCGGTTCGAGCCCCGGCTGGCCACATGTCGAAGTGTCCTCGGGCAAGACACTGAACCCCAAAATTGCTCCCAGTGAACGAGCCAGCGCCTTGCTTGGTAGCTTGCCGCCATTGGTGTGTGAATGTGTGTGTGAATGAGAGGCCGTTGTAAAGCGCTTTGGATAAAGGCGCTATATAAGGGCAGTCCATTTACCATTTGTCCTCTCCTCGCAGGGAGCATCTGTCAGTGGGAGGATTGTCCTGGTGGCTCCGCTGTTTCATCATCAACTGCATCCTCTTCCTCCTGCTCTTCTTTCTCACCACGCCGGCCATCATCATCTCCACCATGGACAAGTTCAACGTCACCAAGCCGGTGGAGTACCTAAACGTGAGTATCGCTTTGCCGTAACCCTCTACCACAGCTCTGGAGGTGGGAATCGCCTCCTGTGTACTAATCCTTAACCTTAACTTTGAATTGATAACATCCCACCACCGCTCTACACCTACGCCCCCTTGCCTCTGCTCCTGTCCTCCAGAACCCCATCGTCACCCAGTTTTTCCCCACCCTCCTGTTGTGGGCCTTCTCCGCCCTCCTCCCCACCATTGTCTACTACTCCGCCTTCTTCGAGGCCCACTGGACACGGTACGACTCGCACAAACATTCAGTGTTTACTAAAAAACGCACTTAAATGCACAAATATTGTATTGAAAAGAAATTGTATTCCAGCGATCACTTATAGTTGTGAAACTATGAAGTAGCCTAATTGTGTTGCGACTGTGCTTCCGTTTTTATTTAATTTTTTTCAGTCGCTCACTGAACACATACAGCACTCGATGTGCATTGAAACCTTGTTCTTTGGAATTCTCAATGCCAAATTCTAGAATGTTCCCTGCCTCCGAGCGTCCAGCCACACAGCCACACAGAGAGTTCATACGTCCTGTCTTCCATGTGTTAAATCTCTGTAATGACTCTTCTCTCTCCAGGTCAGTAGAAAACCGGACCACCATGCATAAATGCTACACCTTCCTTATCTTCATGGTCCTGCTGCTGCCCTCTCTGGGACTGAGCAGGTACTGCACGTCTTCATTCACCAGTGAACAGAAAGACCTCGAAACATGTTGTTTCATTTATTAAATGAGATTAAAAACCTGATGGATTTTTTTGGGGTGTGTCTGCCGTGTCAAAATCAAACATGAAATGTGTATGTTAAGTGTGACTGCATTGTTTTGTTTTTTTGCTTTGCAGTTTGGACGTTTTCTTCCGTTGGCTTTTTGACAAAAGGTTCCTGGCAGACGCCACAGTGAGATTCGAGTAAGAGGCATTGCTTCGACCAATCACAAACCATCTTGATAACCTGTTATCACACCAACCTCAAAACCCACATGACTCATATTCATTTAGATGAATGAAACCTAGATATAAACCCGAATGAATGAAACCTAAATATATTGTGTGATCTTTCTTATTTGAATGTGATCTTTCTAAATGGTAAATGATCAGGCTATATCGGTTTCATTAAGTTTAAAATGTATTGAATACATCTTATGTATGTATGTATCTTACATAAGTGTTGAACATTGTACATATATATCTCTTAAATACCTTTGAACCTGTTGTCCTCTTTTTGACCCGTTATCTCCGCTATCACCCTTATCTTTCTCTGCTTGTCAGGTTACAATTATCTGCTCTGCCACAACCAAAACTCACACAACTCTTGGCTATTAGCTTTAATATTAGCCTTTAGAGAAAAGCTGCACTCTCTAATGTTGTTGGGATGACTTCCTGTTTCCTCTAGATGTGTGTTTCTCCCTGACAACGGGGCTTTCTTCGTGAACTACGTCATCGCCTCGGCGTTCATCGGTAACGCCATGGATCTGCTGAGGATCCCCGGTCTGCTCATGTACATGATCCGCCTCTGTCTGGCCCGTTCTGCTGCCGAGCGCCGCAACGTCAAGAGGGTGAGCAGCGAACACCCACTTCCTGTTAGCTAACTGTACCTTGGTTCTGATGAACCGCACCACAACAAGGACGCTTACACGCACACACACACACACTACTCTTTTCGAGTATCGATGCTATTCTGATTCTGTATCTTAATGTGTATCCTGGGAACGTTCTGTGTCTCCGCAGCACCAAGCCTATGAGTTCCAGTTCGGGGCGGCCTACGCCTGGATGATGTGCGTCTTCACTGTCGTCATGACCTACAGCATCGTCTGTCCAATCATTGTCCCCTTCGGTGAGCTTTGCCGTTACCTGGCTCTTACTGTCTTGTTTACTCATAATGGTCTGCTAATAGTTCTGCATGGTATACTGTGATAGCACACAAAAGGGACGGAGTGTCTGCAGAGAACGGGACCACTGCATGAGGGCTTCTAGAGAAGATGGACAGGAGTAGTCCCACTAAGTCTCTCTCTCTCTCTCTCTCTCTCTCTCCTCCCTCCCTCCAGGACTGATGTATATGCTCCTGAAGCACCTGGCTGACAGGTACAATATGTACTACGCCTACCTGCCCTCCAAACTGGACAAGAAGATCCACTCTGGGGCAGTCAACCAGGTGGTAGCTGCCCCCATCCTCTGCCTTTTCTGGCTGCTGTTCTTCTCCACTGTGCGCACTGGTAAGAGGGCGCCCTCTACTGGCCATGTGTCGGAACTTCCTCTGCCTGCCTGCGTCTTTCCGTGCGGATGCAGCATTTAAGAAATGATACTACTGATTGGCTCAATTTTGAGTGAACAATGGTGAAAGATGTCTTGTCATTGAGATTGTTTAGGAATTTTGAGGTGACGCCCATTCAACTTGTGACGGTGTGTCTAAAGTGATGGGTTGTTATCATTAAACACATCATAATAGGGTGCAAAGAGGAGAGCACACTTCAGACCCCACCGTTTGGCCAATTGGCTGTTTTGAATTAATACTCTCAAAACCTTGAAAATGAATCAAATCACTACATGCTCTGGTAATTGTTTACCCTACCTCAAATTCGTGGACAAATGCAATTGGCTGTAAGGAATCAAATAAGTACTACACATTCTGATAACTTTGCAGTCATACATTTGTATAATTGTCACCAATTGATATGAGGCCCGCTACATCATTTGTGGGGGACGACATGTTTACTGTACATTTATATTTATTTATTATAGTAGTTATTATAGTTATTATTGAGACACTCAATATATAAGATGACTTGCACTTTGCAATGAAAAAGGCAGTTTTGCCTCTCGTCATTTCTTTGCCGTTTCTGGATATTTCTCAAAGCCACTTGGCATGTCTACTCAAGTTGTGGCAGACTAAATATAGCACAAATATCATAAAGATCTTGCATTTTTTTTATAGCAACGGTTTACAGACAAATAAGAAATAAAGAATCCATATTTTTTAACAACTAGAGGCCACTAGAACATGTGGTAGATGTAGCGCTACCTAGAAATGATCATCAAGCCTTCTTCACAGTAATAACGCACACACACACACACACACACACACACACATACACACACACACAATTTCAACATACAAAGCATAGCCAACATGAACATACACAGCAACATTATTAAAAGTAGTATATATATTTATTAGTATATTTGCACGTACAGGAAATTGGTGCATAGGACATAAGGTTGGTGCATAGGACATAAAAAACAACAATATATAAGCAAAAATAATTTTAAAAGACAATGGCAAAAGAGCAATAGAACATTAATTATATAGGCTGTAAATTATAATAAATGTAAAACTAATATAAATGACAGTGGTCTGAACCTTTTTCCGGAGGGAAGTCTTTGGAAGAGGTGGTGACCGGGGTGGGAAGGATCAGCAATGATCTTTCCTGCTCTCTTACTGGTCCTGGATTGGAACAGGTCCAGGAGAGAAGGCAGGTTGCAGCCAATGACCTTCTTGGCTGACAGAATAATCTGCTGTAGTCTGCCTTTGTCCTTGGCAGTGGAGGCAGCGAACCAGACGGTGATCTGAGGATAGACTCGATGCAGTTTTCCATCCCCGTTGGAGATTAATCTAATGAAGGTTGTGTCATCCGCGAACTTCAGGTGTTTGATCGAAGGGTGGCTAGAGGTGCAACTGTTAGTGTCGAGGGCGAGAGTAAAGGATAGAGAACACAGCATTGTGGGGCTCCAGTAGGGGTGTAACGGATCACCTAACTCACGGATCGGATCGTGTCACGGTTTTTGAGTCACGGATCGGATCATTTTTCGGATCAACACAAACATTTTTGTTATAAAAACTGCTTTTTCCTTGAATTCTGTAAAAACACCACTTTTACTATGTGAC